>NC_057802.1:3135611-3432481 GCF_018294505.1 Triticum aestivum | reverse complement strand
GTCGCCCTTATCCCTTCGCCGACGGGGACGGCGAGAGGGTTCGGCGGCGACCGGCGAGCGCGGTCGCTGGGTCGGGTGAACAGGGAGGAGGGAGGCGACCGGGGGAGGTTGGCTGGCCGGCTGGCCTGGGGGTCGGCCCAGTTGGGCCAGGGTCCAGTGGGGGAAAGGGGGGGTTCCTTTTCTTGTTTGTTTTCTTTTTCTTTTTGTTCTGTTTTCTCTTGTATTTTCTTTTCTTTTTATTTATTTTATTTTCTGTTTTACATCATTTTAGAATAGTTAGGCATTTTCTAAAAATATATTTTCTCCACAATAATTATCAGTGCAATATCTGGCACCCACCGAACATTTTTGTTTAAATTTTTGAAAACTTTTATTATTGACATTAACTAGGATTTAAATTTGAAACGGTTTTGATTTAACCCGAGATCAATTACAGTGACAGAGGTGACGTGCCATCATTAACGAGAGATTACTGTAGCATGATTATCCGGGCGTTACAAGCATGGCATGCATAATAGACCCTATGGCCGAGGCATAGGGGGTGACACTACACTTTTCTCTATCTTATGCCGTGGTCGGGCATTGAGCTGTGCTCAATCTCACACCTTGCAATACAGGCAAGAATCCCTTCTTGGACTGATCCATATTGAACTTCTTCAATATCTTATCAAGGTATGTGCTTTGTGAAAGACCTATGAGGCATCTCGATCTATCTCTATAGATCTTGATGCCTAATATGTAAGCAGCTTCTCCAAGGTCCTTCATTGAAAAACACTTATTCAAGTAGGCCTTTATGCTTTCCAAAAATTCTATATCATTTCCCATCAATAGTATGTCATCCACATGTAATATGAGAAATGCTACAGAGCTCCCACTCACTTTCTTGTAAACACAGGCTTCTCCATAAGTCTGTGTAAACCCAAACGCTTTGGTCATCTCATCAAAGTGAATGTTCCAACTCCGAGATGCCTGCACCAGCCCATAGATTGAGCGCTGGAGTTTGCATACCTTGCCAGCATTCTTAGGATCAACAAAACCTTCCGGTTGCATCATATACAATTCTTCCTTAAGGAAGCCGTTAAGGAATGCCGTTTTGACGTCCATTTGCCATAGTTCATAATCGTAGAATGCGGCAATTGCTAATATGATTCGGACGGACTTCAGCTTCGCTACGGGTGGGAAGGTCTCATCATAGTCAACTCCTTGAACTTGTCGATAACCCTTAGCGACAAGTCGAGCTTTATAGATGGTAACATTTCCATCCGCGCCCGTCTTCTTCTTAAAGATCCATTTATTTTCTATCGCTCGCCGATCATCGGGCAAGTCTGTCAAAGTCCATACTTTGTTTTCATACATGGATCCTATCTCGGATTGCATGGCTTCAAGCCATTTGTTGGAATCTGGGCCCGTCATTGCTTCTTCATAGTTCGAAGGTTCTCCGTTGTCCAACAACATGATTTCCACGATAGGGTTGCCGTACCACTCTGGTGCGGAACGTGTCCTTGTGGACCTACGAAGTTCAGTGGTAACTTGATCATGATCGTCATCATTAACTTCCTCTCTAGTGAGTGCAGGCACCACAGAAACATTTTCTTGTGCCGCGCTACTTTGTAGTTCGAGAGGGGTCATCTCATCAAGTTCCACTTTCCTCCCACTTACTTCTTTCGAGAGAAACTCTTTCTCCAGAAAGGACCCGTTCTTGGCAACGAAGATCTTGCCTTTGGATCTGAGGTAGAAGGTATAACCAATGGTTTCCTTAGGATATCCTATGAAGACGCATTTTTCCGACTTGGGTTCGAGCTTTTTAGGTTGAAGTTTCTTGACATAAGCATCGCATCCCCAAACTTTCAGAAACGACAGCTTAGGTTTCTTTCCAAACCATAATTCATACGGTGTCGTCTCAACGGATTTCGACGGAGCCCTATTTAAAGTGAATGTGGCAGTCTCTAAAGCATAACCCCAGAATGATAGCGGTAGATCGGTAAGAGACATCATAGATCGCACCATATCCAATAGAGTGCGATTACGACGTTCGGACACACCATTACGCTGAGGTATTCCAGGCGGCGTGAGTTGTGAAACAATTCCACATTTCCTTAAGTGTGTGCCAAATTCGTGACTCAAATATTCCCCTCCACGATCTAATCGTAAGAACTTTATTTTCCTGTCACATTGATTCTCAACCTCACTCTGAAATTCCTTGAACTTTTCAAAGGTCTCAGACTTGTGTTTCATTAGTAGACATACCCATATCTATTTAAGTCATCAGTGAGGGTGAGAACATAACGATAGCCACCGCGAGCCTCAACGCTCATTGGACCGCACACATCAGTATGTATGATTTCCAATAAGTTGGTTGCTCGCTCCATTGTTCCGGAGAACGGAGTCTTGGTCATTTTGCCCATGAGGCATGGTTCGCACGTGTCAAATGATTCATAATCAAGAGACTTCAAAAGTCCATCTGCATGGAGTTTCTTCATGCGTTTGTCACCAATGTGACCAAGGCGGCAGTGCCACAAGTATGTGGGACTATCATTATCAACCTTACATTTCTTGGCGTTCACACTATGAATATGGGTAACATCACGTTCAAGATTCATTAAGAATAAACCATTGACCAGCGGGGCATGACCATAAAACATATCTCTCATATAAATAGAACAACCATTATTCTCGGATTTGAATGAGTAGCCATCTCGCATCAAAGGAGATCCAGATACAATGTTCATGCTCAAAGCTGGCACTAAATAACAATTATTGAGGTTTAAAACTAATCCCGTAGGTAAATGTAGAGGTAGCGTGTCGACGGCGATCACATCGACCTTGGAACCATTCCCGACGTGCATCGTCACCTCGTCATTCGCCAGTCTTTGCTTATTCCGCAGCTCCTGCTTTGAGTTACAAATATGAGCAACCGCACCGGTATCAAATACCCAGGAGCTACTACGAGCGCTGGTTAGGTACACATCAATAACAGGTATATCACATATACCTTTGGTATTGCCGGCCTTCTTATCCGCTAAGTACTTGGGGCAGTTCCGCTTCCAGTGACCGTTTCCCTTGCAATAAAAGCACTCAGTCTCAGGCTTGGGTCCATTCTTTGTCTTCTTCCCGGCAGCTTGCTTACCGGGCGCGGCAACTCCCTTGCCGTCTTTCTTGAAGTTCTTCTTACCCTTACCTTTCTTGAACTTAGTGGTTTTATTCACCATCAACACTTGATGTTCCTTTTTGATCTCCACCTCCGCTGATTTCAGCATTGAATATACCTCAGGAATGGTCTTTTCCATCCCCTGCATATTGAAGTTCATCAGAAAGCTCTTGTAGCTAGGTGGAAGCGACTGAAGGATTCTGTCAACGACCGCGTCATCCGGGAGATTAACTCCTAGCTGAGACAAGCGGTTGTGCAACCCAGACATTTTGAGTATGTGTTCGCTGACGGAACTGTTCTCCTCCATCTTACAACTGTAGAACTTGTCGGAGACTTCATATCTCTCGACCCGGGCATGAGCTTGGAAAACCATTTTCAGCTCTTGGAACATCTCATATGCTCCGTGCTGCTCAAAACGCTTTTGGAGCCCCGGTTCTAAGCTGTAAAGCATGCCGCACTGATCCAGGGAGTAATCATCAACACATGTTTGCTAGGCATTCATAACGTCTTGGTTTGCTAGGACGGGTGCTTCACCTAGCAGTGCTTCAAGGACATATGCTTTCTTGGCAGCTATGAGGATAATCCTCAAGTTCCGGACCCAGTCCGTATAGTTGCTACCATCGTCTTTCAGCTTGGTTTTCTCTAGGAACGCGTTGAAGTTGAGGTTGACATTAGCGTGGGCCATTTGATCTACAAGACATATTGTAAAGATTTTAGACTAAGTTCATGATAATTAAGTTCATCTAATCAAATTATTAATGAACTCCCACTCAGACAGACATCCCTCTAGTCATCTAAGTGATACATGATCCGAGTCAACTAGGCCGTGTCCGATCATCACATGAGACGGACTAGTCATCATCGGTGAACATCTTCATATTGATCGTATCTGCTATACGACTCATGTTCGACCTTTCGGTCTCTTGTGTTCCAAGGCCATGTCTGTACATGCTAGGCTTGTCAAGTCAACCTAAGTGTATTGCGTGTGTAAATCTGGCTTACACCCGTTGTATGCGAACGTTAGAACCTATCACACCCGATCATCACGTGGTGCTTCGGAACAACGAACCTTCGCAATGGTGCACAGTTAGGGGGAACACTTTCTTGAAATTTTAGCGAGGGATCATCTTATTTATGCTACCGTCGTTCTAAGCAAATAAGATGTAAAACATGATAAACATCACATGCAATCAAATAGTGACATGATATGGCCAATATCATTTTGCTCCTTTTGATCTCCATCTTCGGGGCGCCATGTTCATCATTGTCACCGGCATGACACCATGATCTCCATCATCGTGTCTTCATGAAGTTGTCTCGCCAACTATTAATTCTACTACTATGGCTAATGGTTAGCAATAAAGTAAAGTAATTACATGACGTTTCAGTTGACACGCAGGTCATAAATAAATTAAGACAACTCCTATGGCTCCTGCCGGTTGTCATACTCATCGACATGCAAGTCGTGATTCCTATTACAAGAACATGATCAATCTCATACATCACATATATCATTCATCACATTCTTCTGGCCATATCACATCACATGACGCATGCTGCAAAAACAAGTTAGATGTCCTCTAATTGTTGTTGCAAACTTTTACGTGGCTGCTATAGGTTTCTAGCAAGAACGTTTCTTACCTACGCCAAAACCACAACGTGATATGCCAATTTCTATTTACCCTTCATAAGGACCCTTTTCATCGAATTCGATCCGACTAAAGTGGGAGAGACAGACACCCGCTAGCCACCTTATGCAACTAGTGCATGTCAGTCGGTGGAACCTGTCTCACGTAAGCGTACGTGTAAGGTCGGTCCGGGCCGCATCATCCCACGATGCCGCCGAATCTAGATAAGACTAGTAACGGCAAGTAAATTGACAAAATCGATGCCCACAACAACTTGTGTTCTACTCGTGCATAGAAACTACGCATAGACCTAGCTCATGATGCCACTGTTGGAGATTGTAACAGAAATTTAAAATTTTCTACGCATCACCAAGATCAATCTATGGAGTCATCTAGCAACGAGAGAGAGAGGAGTGCATCTACATATCCTTGTAGATCGCGAGCGGAAGCGTTCAAGAGAACGGGGTTGATGGAGTCGTACTCGTCGTGATCCAAATCACCGATGATCCTAGCGCCGATCGGACGGCACCTCCGCGTTCAACACATGTACGGAGCGGAGACGTCTCCTCCTTCTTGATCCAGCAAGGGGAAAGGAGAAGTTGATGGAGATCCAGCAGCACGACGGCGTGGTGGTGGAAGCAGCGGGATTCCAGCAGGGCTTCGCCAAGCGCTACTGGAGGAGGAAGAGGTGTCACAGGTGGGAGAGGGAGGCGCCAGGGCTTAGGGTGCGGCTGCCCTCCCTCCCCTCCACTATATATAGGGGCTAGGGGGGCGCATGCCCCCCTTGGAGATCCCATCTAGAGGGGGGGCGGCGGCCCCTCGGGGGGCAACGACCCCATTAGGGTTTCCAACAAAGGGGGCGCATGCCCCCTCGGGGGGCAACGGCCCCCTAGGGTTTCCAACCCTAGGCGCCTTGGGCCCTTGGGTGGAGCGCACCAGCCCACCAGGGGCTGGTTCCCACGCCACTTCAGCCCATGGGGCCCTCCGGGATAGGTTGCCTCACCCGGTGGACCCCCGGGACCCTTCCGGTGGTCCCGGTACAATATCGGTGACCCCCGAAACTCTCCCGGTGGCCGAAACTGGACTTCCTATATATAAATCTTTACCTCAGGGCCATTCCAGAACTCCTCGTGACATCCGGGATCTCATCCGAGACTCCGAACAACTTTCGGTTAACCACATACTAATATCTCTACAACTCTAGCGTCACCGAACCTTAAGTGTGTAGACCCTACGGGTTCGGGAATCATGCAGACATGACCGAGACACCTCTCTAGCCAATAACCAACAGCGGGATCTGGATACCCATGTTGGCTCCCACATGTTCCATGATGATCTCATCGGATGAACCACGATGTCGAGGATTCAAGCAATCCCGTACACAATTCCCTTTGTCAATCGGTACATCACTTGCCCGAGATTCGATTGTCGTGATGGGGAACGTAGCAGAAATTCGAAATTTTCTACGCATCACCAAGATCAATCTATGGAGTAATCTAGCAACGAAGGGAAGGGGAGTGCATCTACATACCATTGTAGATCGCGATGCGGAAGCGTTGCAAGAACGCGGATGAAGGAGTCGTACACGTAGCGATTCAGATCGCGGTTGATTCCGATCTAAGCACCGAAGAACGGTGCCTCCGCGTTCAACACACGTGCAGCCTGGTGACATCTCCCACGCCTTGATCCAGCAAGGAGAGAGGGAGAGGTTTGGAAGACTCCGTCCAGCAGCAGCACAACGGCATGGTGGTGATGGAGGAGCGTGGCAATCCCGCAGGGCTTCGCCAAGCACCGCGGGAGAGGAGGAGGAGGGAGAGGGGTAGGGCTGCGCCAAAAGAGAGACGTTCTCATGTCTTGGGCAGCCCCAAAACCCCAATATATATAGGGGAGGGGGAGGCCTGCGCCCCCATCTAGGGTTCCCCCCCAAAGGGGTGCGGCCAGCCCTAGATGGGGCTTGGGGGGCGGCCAAGGGGGGGAGAGAGGGGGGCGCCCCACTAGATGGGCCTTAGGCCCATCTGAGCCTAGGGTTTCCCCCTTCCCCCCTTTCCTGCGCCCTGGGCCTCTTGTGGGGGGGCGCACCAGCCCACCTGGGGCTGGTCCCCCCCCACACTTGGCCCATGCAGCCCTCTGGGGCCGGTGGCCCCACCTGGTGGACCCGCGGGACCCTCCCGGTGGTCCCTGTACATTACCGATAGCACCCGGAACTTTTCCGGTGACCAAAACAGGACTTCCCATATATAAATCTTTACCTCCGGACCATTCCGGAACTCCTCGTGACGTCCGGGATCTCATCCGGGACTCCGAACAACATTCGGTAACCACGTACATCTATTCCCTATAACCCTAGCGTCATCGAACCTTAAGCGTGTAGACCCTACGGGTTCGGGAACCATGCAGACATGACCGAGACGTTCTCCGGTCAATAACCAACAGCGGGATCTGGATACCCATGTTGGCTCCCACATGTTCCACGATGATCTCATCAGATGAACCACGATGTCGGGGATTCAATCAATCCCGTATACAATTCCCTTTGTCTATCGGTATGCTACTTGCCCGAGATTCGATCGTCGGTATCCCTATACCTTGTTCAATCTCGTTACCGGCAAGTCTCTTTACTCGTTCCGTAACTCACATCATCCCGTGATCAACTCCTTGGTCACATTGTGCACATTATGATGATGTCCTACCGAGTGGGCCCAGAGATACCTCTCCGTTTACACGGAGTGACAAATCCCAGTCTCGATTCGTGCCAACCCAACAGACACTTTCGGAGATACCTGTAGTGCACCTTTATAGCCACCCAGTTACGTTGTGACGTTTGGTACACCCAAAGCATTCCTACGGTATCCGGGAGTTGCACAATCTCATGGTCTAAGGAAATGATACTTGACATTAGAAAAGCTCTGAGCAAACGAACTACACGATCTTGTGCTAGGCTTAGGATTGGGTCTCGTCCATCACATCATTCTCCTAATGATGTGATCCCGTTATCAACGACATCCAATGTCCATGGTCAGGAAACCGTAACCATCTATTGATCAACGAGCTAGTCAACTAGAGGCTTACTAGGGACATGGTGTTGTCTATGTATCCACACATGTATCTGAGTTTCCTATCAATACAATTCTAGCATGGATAATAAACGATTATCATGAACAAGGAAATATAATAATAACCAATTTATTATTGCCTCTAGGGCATATTTCCAACAGTCTCCCACTTGCACTAGAGTCAATAATCTAGTCCACATCACCATGTGATTAACACTCACAGGTCACATCACCATGTGACCAACATCCAAAGAGTTTACTAGAGTCAACAATCTAGTTCACATCTCTATGTGATTAACACTCAATGAGTTCTGGTTTGATCATGTTATGCTTGTGAGAGAGGTTATTTAGTCAACGGGTCTGAACCTTTCAGATCCGTGTGTGCTTTACGAATATCTATGTCATCTTGTGGATGCTACCACGCGCTACTTGGAGCCATTTCAAATAACTGCTCTACTATACGAATCCGGTTTACTACTCAGAGCCATCCGGATTAGTGTCAAAGTTCGCATCGACGTAACCCTTTACGACGAACTCCTTTCACCTCCATAATCGAGAAAATTCCTTAGTCCACTAGATACTAAGGATAAGTTCGACCGCTGTCATGTGATCCATTCCCGGATCACTATTGTACCCCTTGACCAACTCATGGCAAGGCACACTACATGTGCGGTACACAGCATAGCATACTATAGAGCCTACGTCTAAAGCATAGGGGACGACCTTCGTCCTTTCTCTCTCTTCTACTGTGGTCAGGTCTTGAGTCTTACTCAATACTCACACCTTGTAACACAGCCAAGAACTCCTTTTGCTGATCTATTTTGAACTCTTTCAAAATCATGTCAAGGTGTGCGTTCTTTGAAAGTATCATCAGGCGTCTTGATCTATCTCTATAGATCTTGATGCCCAATATGTAAGCAGCTTTTATCCAGGTCTTCCTTTGAAAAACTCCTTTCAAACAACCCTTTATGCTTTCCAGAAATTTTACATCATTTCGGATCAACAATATGTCATTCACATATACTTATCAGAAATGTTGTAGCGCTCCCACTCACTTTATTGTAAATACAAGTTTCTAACAAACTTTGTATAAACCCAAAAACTTTGATCACTCCATCAAAGCGTATATTTGACTCCGAGATGCTTGCTCTAATCCATGGAAGGATCGCTGGAGCTAGCATACCTTTTAGCATCCTTAGGATCGACAAACCTTTCTGATTGTATCACATACAACCTTTCCTTACGAAAACTGGTAAGGAAACTTGTTTTGACATCCATCTACCAGATTTCATAAATGCAGCTAATGCTAACATGATTCCGACGGACTTAAGCATCGCTACGGATGAGAAAATCTCATCGTAGTCAACTCCTTGAACTTGTGGAAATACTCTTTGCCACAAGTCGAGCTTCATAGACGGTAACATTACCGTCCACGTCCGTCTTCTTCTCAAAGATCCATTTATCTCGGATTTCATGGCTTCTAACCATTTGTCGGAATATGGGCCCACCATCGCTTCTCCATAGCTCGTAGGTTCAGTATTGTCCAACAACATGATATCTCAGACAGGATCACGTACCACTCTGAAGTAGCACGCATCCTCGTCGTCCTACGAGGTTTGGTGGTGACTTGATCCGAAGTTTCATGATCACTATCGTAAGCTTCCACTTCAATTGGTATAGGTGCCACAGGAACAACTTCCTGTGCCCTGCTACACACTAGTTGAAGTGACGGTTCAATAACCTTATCAAGTCTCCACCATCCTCCCACTCAATTCTTTCGAGAGAAACTTTTCCTCGAGAAAGGACTCGTTTCTAGAAGCAATTACTTTTGCTTCCAGATCTGAAATAGGAGGTATACCCAACTATTTTGGGTATTCTTATGAAGATGTATTTATCCGCTTTGGGTTCGAGCTTATCAGCCTGAAACTTTTTCACATAAGCTTCGCAGCCCCAAACTTTTAAGAAACGACAACTTAGGTTTCTCTAAACGGTGTCATCTCAACGGAATTGCGTGGTGCCCCTTTTAAAGTGAATGCGGTTATCTCTAATGCCTAACCCATAAATGATAGTGGTAATTCGATAAGAGACATCATGGTATGCACCATATCCAATAGGGTGCAGTTATGATGTTCGGACACACCATCACACTATGGTGTTCCAGGCGGTATCAATTGTGAAACACTTTCCACAATGTCTTAATTGTGTGCCAAACTCGTAACTCAGATACTCATCTCTATGATCATATCACAGACATTTTATCCTCTTGTCACGATGATCTTCAACTTCACTCTGAAATTACTTGAACCTTTCAATAATTCAGACTTGTGTTTCATCAAGTAAATACACTCAGTATCTACTCAAATCATCTGCGAAGTAAGAACATAACGATATCCACTGCATGCCTCAGCACTCATTGGACTGCATACATCAAAATGTATTACTTCCAACAAGTTGCTCTCTTGTTCCATCTTACTGAAAACGAGGCTTTTCAGTCATCTTGCCCATGTGGTATAATTTGCATGTCTCAAGTGATTCAAAATCAAGTGAGTCCAAACGATCCATCTGCATGGAGTTTCTTCATGCACATATACCAATAGACATGGTTCGCATGTCTCAATCTTTTCAAAAATGAGTGAGTCCAAAGATCCATCTACATGGAGCTTCTTTATGCGTTTTATCCCAATATGACTCAAATAGCAGTGCCACAAGTATGTGGTACTATCATTACTTTTGGCATGAACATGTGTATCACTACGATCGAGATTCATTTTAGGTGTAAGACCATTGAAGGTGTTATTCAAATAAACAGAGTAACCATTATTCTCCTTAAATGAATAACCGTATTGCGATAAACATAATCCAATCATGCTCAACGCAAACACCAAATCTCGATGGTAGAGGGAGCATGCGATGCTTGATCACATCAACCTTGGAAACTCTTCCAACACATATCGTCATCTCACCTTTAGCTAGTCTCCGTTTATTCCGCAGCTTTTATTTTGAGTTACTAACACTTAGCAACCGAACCGGTATCTAATACCCTGGTGCTGCTAGGAGTACCAGTAAAGTACACATTCATATAATGTATATCCAATATACTTCTGTCGACCTTGCCCGCCTTCTCATCTACCAAGTGTCTAGGGTAGTTCCGCTTCAGTGACCGTTCCCCTCATTACAGAAGCACTTAGTCTCGGGTTTGGGTTCAACCTTGGGATTCTTCACTAGAGCAGCAACTGATTTGCCATTTCATGAAGTATCCCTTCTTGCCCTTGCCCTTCTAGAAACTAGTGGTTTTACTAACCATCAACAATTGATGCTCCTTCTTGATTTCTACCTTCGCGGTGTCAAACATCGCGAGTTGCTCAAGGATCATCATCTATCCTTGATATTTATAGTTCATCACGAAGCTCTAATAGCTTGGTGGCAGTGACTATTGAGAACCATCACTATCTCATCTAGAAGATTAACTCCCACTCGATTCAAGCGATTGTGGCACTCAGACAATCTGAGTACATGCTCAACGATTGAGCTTTTCTCCCTTAGTTTGCAGGCTTAAGAAACTTGTCAGAGGTCTCATACCTCTTGACGTGGGCACTAGTCTGAAATCCCAATTTCAGTCTTCGGAACATCTCATATGTTCTACGACGTTTCAAAACCGTCTTTGGTGCCACAATTCTAAACCGTTAGCAATACGCACTGAACTATCACGTAGTCATCAAAACGTGTATGCCAGATGTTTCGTAACATCTACAGACGACGTTGAGGTTCAGCACACCGAGCGGTGCATTAAGGACATAAGCCTTCTGTGCAGCAATGAGGACAATCCTCAGTTTACGGACCCAGTCCGCATAATTGCTACTACCAACTTTCAACTAAATTTTCTCTAGGAACGTATCTTAAATAGTAGAACTAAAGCGCAAGCTATGACATAATTTGCAAAGACCTTTTGACTATGTTCATGATAATGAAGTTCATCTGATTATTTAATGAACTCCCACTCAGATAGACATCCCTCTAGTCATCTAAGTGATACATGATCCGAGTCAAACTAGGCCGTGTCCGATCATCACGTGAGACGGACTAGTCATCATCGGTGAACATCTCCATGTTGATCGTATCTGCTATACGACTCATGTTCGACCTTTCGGTCTCTTGTGTTCCGAGGCCATGTCTGTACATGCTAGGCTCGTCAAGTCAACCTAAGTGTTTCGCATGTGTTCCGAGGCCATGTATGTACATGCTAGGCTCGTCAACACCCGTTGTATTCGAACGTTAGAATCTATCACACCCGATCATCACGTGGTGCTTCGAAACAACGAACCTTCGCAACGGTGCACAGTTAGGGGGAACACGTCTCTTGAAATTTTAGCGAGGGATCATCTTATTTATGCTACCGTCGTTCTAAGCAAATAAGATGCATAACATGATAAACATCACATGCAATCAAAATAGTGACATGATATGGCCAATATCATTTTGCTCCTTTGGTCTCCATCTTCGGGGCACCATGATCATCTTTGTCACCGGCATGACACCATGATCTCCATCATCATGATCTCCATCATTGTGTCTTCACGAAGTTGTCACGCCAACGATTACTTCTACTTCTATGGCTAACGCGCTTAGCAATAAAGTAAAGTAATTTACATGGCGTTATTCAATGACACGCAGGTCATACAAAAAATAAAGACAACTCCTATGGCTCCTGCCGGTTGTCATACTCATCGACATGCAAGTCGGGATTCCTATTACAAGAATATGATCAATCTCATACATCACATATATCATTCATCACATCTTCTGGCCATATCACATCACATAGCACATGCTGCAAAAACAAGTTAGACGTCCTCTAATTGTTGTTGCAAGTTTTACGTGGCTTGTATAGGTTTCTAGCAAGAACGTTTCTTACCTACGTAAAACCACAACGTGATATGCCAATTTCTATTTACCCTTCATAAGGACCCTTTTCATCGAATCCGTTCCGACTAAAGTGGGAGAGACAGACACCCGCTAGCCACCTTATGCAACTAGTGCATGTCAGTCGGTGGAACCTGTCTCACGTAAGCGTACGTGTAAGGTCGGTCCGGGCCGCTTCATCCCACAATGCCGCCGAAACAAGATAAGACTAGTAGCGGCAAGAAGAATTGACAAAATCGACGCCCACAACTACTTTGTGTTCTACTCGTGCATAGAAACTACGCATAGACCTAGCTCATGATGCCACTGATGGGGAACGTAGCAGAAATTCAAAATTTTCTACGCATCACCAAGATCAATCTATGGAGTAATCTAGCAACGAAGGGAAGGGGAGTGCATCTACATACCATTGTAGATCGCGATGTGGAAGTGTTGCAAGAACGCGGATGAAGGAGTCGTACTCATAGCGATTCAGATCGCGGTTGATTCCGATCTAAGCACCGAAGAACGGTGCCTCCGCGTTCAACACACGTGTAGCCCGGTGACGTCTCCCACGCCTTGATCCAGCAAGGAGAGAGGAGAGGTTGGGGAAGACTCCGTCCAGCAGCAGCACAACGGCATGGTGGTGATGGAGGAGCGTGGCAATCCCGCAGGGCTTCGCCAAGCACCGCGGGAGAGGAGGAGGAGGGAGAGGGGTAGGGCTGCACCGAAAGAGAGACGTTCTCATGTCTTGGGCAGCCCCAAAACCCCAATATATATAGGGGAGGGGGAGGGCTGCGCCCCCATCTAGGGTTCCCCCCCAAAGGGGTGCGGCCAGCCCTAGATGGGGCTTGGGGGGCGGCCAAGGGGGGGAGAGAGGGGGGCGCCCCACTAGATGGTCCTTAGGCCCATCTGAGCCTAGGGTTTCCCCCTTCCCCCCTTTCCTGCGCCCTAGGCCTCTTGTGGGGGGGGGGCGCACCAGCCCACCTGGGGCTGGTCCCCCCCCCACACTTGGCCCATGCAGCCCTCTGGGGCCGGTGGCCCCACTTGGTGGACCCCGGGACCCTCCCGGTGGTCCCGGTACATTACCGATAGCACCCGGAACTTTTCCGGTGACCAAAACAGGACTTCCCATATATAAATCTTTACCTCCGGACCATTCCGGAACTCCTCGTGACATCCGGGATCTCATCCGGGACTCCGAACAACATTTGGTAACCACGTACATCTATTCCCTATAACCCTAGCGTCATCGAACCTTAAGCGTGTAGACCCTACGGGTTCGGGAACCATGCAGACATGAACGAGACGTTCTTCGGTCAATAGCCAACAGCGGGATCTGGATACCCATGTTGGCTCCCACATGTTCCACGATGATATCATCGGATGAACCACGATGTCGGGGATTCAATCAATCCCGTATACAATTCCCTTTGTCTATCGGTATGCTACTTGCCCGAGATTCGATCGTCGGTATCCCTATACCTTGTTCAATCTCGTTATCGGCAAGTCTCTTGACTCGTTCCGTAACTCACATCATCCCGTGATCAACTCCTTGGTCACATTGTGCACATTATGATGATGTCCTACCGAGTGGGCCCAGAGATACCTCTCCGTTTACACGGAGTGACAAATCCCAGTCTCGATTCGTGCCAACCCAACAGACACTTTCTGAGATACCTGTAGTGCACCTTTATAGCCACCCAGTTACGTTGTGACGTTTGGTACACCCAAAGCATTCCTACGGTATCCGGGAGTTGCACAATCTCATGGTCTAAGGAAATGATACTTGACATTAGAAAAGCTCTGAGCAAACGAACTACACGATCTTGTGCTAGGCTTAGGATTGGCTGTCGTCCATCACATCATTCTCCTAATGATGTGATCCTGTTATCAACGACATCCAATGTCCATGGTCAGGAAACCGTAACCATCCATTGATCAACGACCTAGTCAACTAGAGGCTTACTAGGGACATGGTGTTGTCTATGTATCCACACATGTATCTGAGTTTCTTATCAATACAATTCTAGCATGGATAATAAATGATTATCGTGAACAAGGAAATATAATAATAACCAATTTATTACTGCCTCTAGGGCATATTTCCAACACGTCGGTATCCCAATACCTCGTTCAATCTCGTTACCGGCAAGTCACTTTACTCGTTCCGTAATGCATGATCCCGTGACTAACTACTTAGTCACACTGAGCTCATTATGATGATGCATTACCGAGTGGGCCCAGAGATACCTCTCCGTCATACGGAGTGACAAATCCCAGTCTCGATCCGTGCCAACCCAACAGACACTTTCGGAGATACCTGTAGTGCACCTTTATAGCCACGCAGTTACGTTGTGACGTTTGGTACACCCAAAGCATTCCTATGGTATCCGGGAGTTGCACGATCTCATGGTCTAAGGAAATGATACTTGACATTAGAAAAGCTTTAGCAAACGAACTACACGATCTAGTGCTATGCTTAGGATTGGGTCTTGTCCATCACATCATTCTCCTAATGATGTGATCCCGTTATCAATGACATCCAATGTCCATGGTCAGGAAACCGTAACCATCTATTGATCAACAAGCTAGTCAACTAGAGGCTCACTAGGGACATGTTATGGTCTATGTGTTCACACATGTATTACGATTTCTGGATAACACAATTATAGCATGAACAATAGACAATTATCATGAACAAGGAAATAAAATAATAACCATTTTATTATTGCCTCTAGGGCATATTTCCAACACACAAGGCAAGCAGCTCCAACACCCAAGAACAAGAGGCAATCATCAAGTGCTGCCAGGACAAGCACATCTACACCCACTACAAGAGCTGCTGGTAGGGCACCTTATGCTGCTCCAAGAGCTGCTGCAAGTCATGCTGCTGCTGGTCCTTCACATGGACAGAAGAGGAAGAGGAAGCCTACCAGGTGGGATGATTATTTCACAGCAAGTGGAAATCACTGGAATGGGTTTGCTGTGTTGCTGTTAGATCATTAGTGTTGGATCATGAGTGATGTGTTGCCCTTTGAACCAGTTGATTGTTTTGCTGTTAGATCATGTGTGATGTGTGGCACATTGAACTACTTGAACTGTTAGATCATGAGCACTTGGAACTATTTGAACTGGTTCATTATGAATTAGTGCTTTGTTGCTTACTCTTTATTGTTTTCTGTTGAACTTGCTGGATATTGCTGGATCATCCTGACAAAGTTTCAAATTGTTGGTATTTTATGCTGCATCAACATCTTGATGGATATGCCAGCAACCATGATTTGTGTTAATTGTTGGTAATTGAAGATTGGCATCAACCTATATTTGGGTGCCGACGACAACATGACACGACAAAATAGGCTCAACCCTATATTTGGGTGCCGTCGACAACACGCCACGACAAGGTAGGCATCAACCCAGTATTTGGGTGCCATCGACAACATGACACGACAAGATAGGCTCAACCCTATATTTGGGGGCCATCGACAACACGACACGACAAGGTAGGCATCAACCCTCTATTTGGGTGCCGTCGACAACATGACACGACAAGATAGGCTCAACCCTATATTTGGGGGCCATCGACAACACGACACGACAAGGTAGGCTCAACCCTCTATTTGGGTGCCGTCGACAACATGACACGACAAGATAGGCTCAACCCTATTTTTGGGGGCCATCGACAACACGACACGACAAGGTAGGCTCAACCCTCTATTTGGGTGCCGTTGACAACACGACACGACAAGGTAGGCATCAACCCTGTAATTGGGGGCCATCGACAACATGACACGACAAGATAGGCTCAACCCTATATCATACTTCAACATCTAGCATCACAAACAACAAGCCATCATAGTTCAACATCTAGCATCACAAACAACAAGCCAAACTAGTTCAGCATAGCCTCAAACAACATGACACCATAGTCTGAAACATACATAATAAATTAAGCACTACATCATCATCTTCACTCCTCCAAGATTGCCTTCATCATCTTCAACTTCCTCTTGTTCTCCTCTCCAACCTTCCAAAGGTCATGTAAGCTATATTCAAGTTTTTTCTTCTCCTTTTTGAGCTCAGCAGCAACCTCTTCAGCCATTTCAACCTCCTTCTTTAGATCAAAGTTCTCTTTCTCTAACTTGATCATCTTGTCAGCTGCATCTAGAGGTGTCTTCTCCTCATCCACATCCATCATTATTTTCCTATAATTCTCCTTGTGCACAGACTTCTGAACAGATTCACAAAAGTCCTTGGTAAGCTGAATGTGATGGTTGTACTTTTCCTCTACTATCTTCACTTCTGCTTCTAACTTAGGGATCTTCTCCTCATTAGCTAAATTATCTCTAATTCTGCCTGCCTTGGCCTCCTTATACAAAGCCCAGAGTTTTGTCAATGAATTCTTTAGTGCATAAGGCCATTCATTGTCCACCCATTCCACAACACCACAATTGTTACCCTCCTGCAACCATTTTTTCCCTTTTAGTTAACAATACAATAAACAGAGAAGTGAATTATAAAGAAGTGCAGATTTTTTTTGGTTAATTCAGTACAAAAAACAGATCATTGAATTGCATTACCTATATGTAAATCATTTATACATATTTCAATACAATAAAAAGAGCATCTCTCAGTTCTATAAAGTTAATATCTACATCATTCCTAAAACAGAGCCATTACATTACCTATATCTAAATCAATTAATTCTAATCTAAAAACAATAGCTATGTCTACGAATTCCAACAAAATAACAGAGCTATATTTATCTCTAAATCTTATTTGCTACTAACCTTCTCGGCGCAACCATAAAATCTACGGCCAGTGTTCAGCCCATCGAACACAACAAGCCTCTCAGGAGCATTCCCATGCTTGCAAAGGTGCTTTCCAGTGGCATCAATGCCTGACCAATCCCTGTCCTCTATTGTTGCTGGGCGCTAAGCAGAGCAAAGGGGAGAAAATCAAAACAAATGCAATCTCTCATTTGAAAATCGAAAATAGCAAACCCTAACCCTAGGCAGAGAGGTAATGATACTCACATATGGTTCCTCATCGACCTCGTGTGGCAGCAGCGACACCGAATCCGAGCTCGTCTCGCCGTCATTCCACGACACCATGGCTGCGGTGGCTGCCGGCAACTGATTTCAGCTGGCAACGGCGGTGGCGTCGTCAGGGAAGATGAACTAGGTCACGAGGGAGAGGAAGAGGGGGGGGGGGGGGAAGAGAGGAAGAGGCGGGCACGAGCTGGTCCGGTCGAACCAGGTCAAGAGAGCGCCGCTAACGGTCGTCAGGCGCGCGCCGTCTGCCCCATGCCACGTGGCCTGACGGCTGGGCCCGACCCGTCAGGTTTTCTGTCAAAACGCGGTCAATCGACCAGTTAGTGCTTTGTGCAACAAAATTACTGAAAAACGGTGGTTTCTGCAAACTTTTATGAAAACGGTGGTTTTTCGCAACAAGCGACGCAATTGTGGTGGTTTTTTGCAATTTACTCGGGTTGACATGACAGACAAGAATAACGCCCCATGACCATGATCATGTCCAGCTTCTCACTACGTACATGCATTGTTATATGGTTTGGGAACAGTACTAGTAGTACTGGACTATCCCGAGGGTTGTTAGGCTCTCTTGCTGGTCTTGGAGACTTTGATTGTGTAGATGCAAGTATTCTCTAGTTGATTAACAGTCAAAGTCTCCCCTGGCCATGGGTCAACAATGCGCACATTGGGAAGTCCAGCTTGACGGCAACGAATAGTGGCAAAGTAGTCATGTAAATTAGTGGCATCTTGGCCACGACGAGAACAACTTGCCGACCTCCATCCAAACCTTCAGTTCGCCATCATTACCACTCTGTTATTTTTCTGCCTCGGCCAAGTCGGACAGCCGGCGCGTCATCTTAGGGTTCTTCCTCAGTCCATGGCCGACGACAACAGGTATCTGAGACATGAGGAAAGACAGTTTAATTTTTTTAGATCAACAGGGAGTAGCTCCCCGGCTCCATTACTCAGAAAGAAGCTCGATAAAGACAATTTAATGGAAGGAGGATAGTTGCAAAATGGTTTTCACAACAACCTAGAAGCATGAGTTGCTCATAGGGATAGAGTGTGTGTGCGTGTGTTCATATATGTATGACCCTTACTTTTTACGTCTGTATTGTGTTAGAAAAATATAGCCTCACGCTCACATGTTGTCTTAATGATTGACCAGTATATGCGCCCAGTTAACAGCAACCATGATAGAATGGTGGCGGGCGCACAATTTGGCAATTTGCAGGGTTTAATAGGTACGTGACCAATCTACACATTCAGCATAGCTTTATAGACGACGACTAATTTGTGTTCTTCCTGGACTAATTTACACTCAATAGAATCGTCGATTGAGACATAGCAAAACCGAACAAACAAACATATCCATGCGATACAACTAGTACCAGTGTCGCCTCAAAAAGAAAAAGAACTAGTACCACTGGGATAAGTCAAACGGACTGAAGTAAACCTTGAAATGTCTACAGCGGCCTGCTGTGCAACGCGGAAGCACGGCAAGCATACATTACATATGGCTGGCAGCAGGAGGTACGTCCGCTGTGGCTGCCGGAGGAGTAGGAGGAAGCGGGGGCGACGGTGGTGGGTTGTCGCTGCAGTCAGGGCAGTGCTCCTTGGGAGCCACATGCCCTACCGGAGCCGGAGGTCTCGGCACTGGCCTTCCACCTGCACACAAATAGGAATATCGGTTGGCACATCGATCGATCACAACAGAGTTCAGTGAAGATATGGAGATCATCTGGTGGTTAATTTTTTTGCGGGGTTAATTACCTCCATGGACAAGCTCAACGTTGGCCGCACACATGATCAGTGCAGCGGCGATGACAGCCCAGCACAGGACCGACGAGGAAGATGATGCCGCCGGCTTCAACATCTTTGGTGTTAACTTGGATCGTTCTGGGAACGACTGCATGTGGATGCATGCTTGTATATGTATGTATATATAGACGTATAGTTTAATTTCCAGCAACCAGTGTGTATAACCACTTATGTATGTATGAACGCATGCTCCGGCATGGAGCTCGCCAACGGCGACTGCACGCCGTCAACGAGATGGACTTTTCCACATCTGTAAGACTTATTAAGAAACCGCGTGACAGCTAACACATAATATAACTTAAAAAATGATCTTATATTGTGAGACGGAGGAAGTAGGTACATGTTACCAGCTGCAGCATAGCTTTGGAATGATCACTCTCTCGTGGTACAATTGCGCATATTACAATCCAGCAACAACAAGTAGTAATCCCGGCAATAAGAGAGTGGGAATCCAAATTCGTTGTATCACCGCTGGCTTTTGAAAAAACAACAGGCTGCCGTTAACAAAGAGCGAGTGGTTCACCAGCTGAGCCGGCAAGGCTAGCATGCACGAAAATCCCTCTCCTACCAACGAAAACAAGCATGAAGAGATTTGATCTCCGTGGCTGATAACGGAACGGAAGCTTTGAACACCCCAAGCTTGCCACCATTGAAAACAGCCAGGAAAGATGAAGAGACTATTAAACCCACTAAGGGTCACGTGAAAGGCAGCCAACCAGATATGCCATGTGGCGCGAACTGATTGGCCATGGTGAAAAAGCTTTTGGGATATTATTTTTAGATGCAGTTGAGGAATTTTTTTAAAATATTTTTTTCTTTTTAGATGAAGGTGATGAACCTACATATTTTTTTACATGAAGGGCTACGCAAAGTGACGCTCGCTGGTAGGTTGCATTGATAATTTTTTTCTTTTCTTTTTCACTTCTTTTTCTAGATGAAGGTGAGGATTTTTTTAATATTTTTCTAGATGGAGGCGAGGGCTTCATCTATCTTTTTTTAATAAAAACGTGTGCACATCTTCCTCGCAAGCGGCGCCAGAAGATGACGCCCCAACCAGTGGTACTCATAATAGTTGGACCCTAGTGAGCATAGAATCTCAATTTGATCATCATTACCTCCAAATACCGTGGCAGATGCCGCAGCCGTCATCCTTGCCGCCTAGAGAACGGCAGCGGTTGTAGCAAGGTGACACCCATGGCCATATTCAAGTGCTCTCCTTTCTAGTCGGGGGTCCGGGTGCACCATGGATCGAGCCGGCACGCCGTTTGGCAGTGTCCTACGCGGGTGGCTAGCTAGCTGGCACCACCCTCGTCGACACGACATCGGCTGGACGGTGGTAGTCAGGCGGCTATGGTCGATGCACGGTGGTGGTCGTGTCCCTCTTGGGGATCGTAGCAGAAATTTAAAATTTTCTACGCATCACCAAGATCAATCTATGGAGTCATCTAGCAACGAGAGAGAGGAGTGCATCTACATACCCTTGTAGATCGCGAGCGGAAGCGTTCAAGAGAACGGGGTTGATGGAGTCGTACTCGTCGTGATCCAAATCACCGATGATCCTAGCGCCGAACGGACGGCACCTCCGCGTTCAACAAACGTACGGTTGGGGAAGACGTCTCCTTCTTCTTGATCTAGCAAGGGGGAAGGAGAGGTTGATGGAGATCCAGCAGCACGACGGCGTGGTGGTGGAAGTAGCGGGGATCTCGGCAGGGCTTCGCCAAGCTCAGCGAGAGGGAGAGGGAGGCGCCAGGGGCTTGGGGTGCCGCTGCCCTCCCTCCCCCCCTCTTTATATAGGGGTCCAGGGGGGCGCCGGCCCCCTGAGATCCCATCACCAGGGGGGCGGCGGCCAAGGGGGGGACTTGCCCCCCAAGTCAAGTGGGGCGCCCCCCACCCCTAGGGTTTCCAACCCTCGGCGCAGGGGAGGCCCAAGGGGGGCGCCACAGCCCACCAGGGGCTGGTTCCCTTCCCCACTTCAGCCCATGGGGCCCTCCGGGATAGGTGGCCCCACCCGGTGGACCCCCGGGACCCTTCCGGTGGTCCCGGTACAATACCGGTGACCCCGGAAACTTTCCCGGTGGCCGAAACTGGACTTCCCATATATAATTCTTCACCTCCGGACCATTCCAGAACTCCTCGTGACGTCCGGGATCTCATCCGGGACTCCGAACAACTTTCGGGTTACCGCATACTAGTATTTCTACAACCCTAGCGTCACCGAACCTTAAGTGTGTAGACCCTACGGGTGCGGGAGACATGCAGACATGACCGAGACGACTCTCCGGTCAATAACCAAGAGCGGGATCTGGATACCCATGTTGGCTCCCACATGTTCCACGATGATCTCATCGGATGAACCACGATGTCGAGGATTCAATCAATCCCGTATACAATTCCCTTTGTCAATCGGTACGTTACTTGCCTGAGATTCGATCGTCGGTATCCCAATACCTTGTTCAATCTCGTTACCGGCAAGTCACTTTACTCGTACCGTAATGCATGATCCCGTGACCAAACACTTGGTCACATTGAGCTCATTACGATGATGCATTACCGAGTGGGCCCCAGAGATACCTCTCCGTCATACGGAGTGACAAATCCCAGTCTCGATTCATGCCAACCCAACAGACACTTTCGGAGATGCCCGTAGTGCACCTTTATAGCCACCCAGTTACGTTGTGACGTTTGGCACACCCAAAGCACTCCTATGGTATCCGGGAGTTGCACAATCTCATGGTCTAAGGAAATGATACTTGACATTTGGAAAAGCTCTAGCAAACGAACTACACGATCTTGTGCTATGCTTAGGATTGGGTCTTGTCCATCACATCATTCTCCTAATGATGTGATCCCGTTATCAATGACATCCAATGTCCATAGTCAGGAAACCATGACTATCTGTTGATCAACGAGCTAGTCAACTAGAGGCTCACTAGGGACATGTTGTGGTCTATGTATTCACACAATTATAGCATGAACAATAGACAATTATCATGAACAAGGAAATATAATAATAACCATTTTATTATTGCCTCTAGGGCATATTTCCAACAGTCTCCCACTTGCACTAGAATCAATAATCTAGTTACATTGTGATGAATCGAACACCCATAGAGTTCTGGTGTTGATCATGTTTTGCTCTATGGAGAGGTTTAGTCAACGGATCTGCTACATTCAGGTCCGTATGTACTTTACAAATATCTATGTCTCCATTTTGAACACTTTCATGAATGGAGTTGAAGCGACGCTTGATATGCCTGGTCTTCCTGTGAAACCTGGGCTCCTTGGCAAGGGCAATAGCTCCAGTGTTGTCACAGAAGAGAGTCGTCGGGCCCGACGTATTGGGAATAACTCCTAGGTCGGTAATGAACTCCTTCACCAAGATTGCTTCTTGTGCTGCCTCTGAGGCCGCCATGTATTCCGCTTCACATGTAGATCCCGCCACAACGCTTTGCTTGCAACTGCACCAGCTTACTGCCCCACCATTCAAAATATACACGTATCCGGTTTGTGACTTAGAGTCATCCAGATCTGTGTCGAAGCTAGCATCGACGTAACCCTTTACGACGAGCTCTTCGTCACCTCAATAAACGAGAAACATATCCTTAGTCCTCTTCAGGTACTTCAGGATATTCTTGACCGATGTCCAGTGTTCCATGCCAGGATTACTTTGGTACCTTCCTACCAAACTTACGGCAAGGTTTACATCAGGTCTGGTACACAGCATGGCATACATAATAGACCCAATGGCCGAGGCATAGGGGATGACACTCGTCTTTTTTCTATCTTCTGCCGTGGTCGGGCATTGAGCCGTACTCAATTGCACACCTTGCAATACAGGCAAGAACCCCTTCTTTGACTGATCCATATTGAACTTCTTCAATATCTTGTCAAGGTACGTACTTTGTGAAAGACCAATGAGGCGTCTGGATCTATCTCTATAGATCTTGATGCCTAATATATAAGCAGCTTCTCCAAGGTCCTTCATTGAAAAACACTTATTCAAGTAGGCCTTTATACTTTCCAAGAATTCTATATCATTTCCCATCAATAGTATGTCATCCACATATAATATGAGAAATGCTACAGAGCTCCCACTCACTTTCTTATAAACACAGGCTTCTCCATAAGTCTGTGTAAACCCAAACGCTTTGATCATCTCATCAAATCGAATGTTCCAACTCCGAGATGCTTGCACCAGCCCATAGATGGAGCGCTGGAGCTTGCATACCTTGTTAGCATTCTTAGGATCGACAAAACCTTCCGGCTGCATCATATACAATTCTTCCTTAAGAAAGCCGTTAAGGAATGCCGTTTTGACGTCCATTTGCCATATCTCATAATCATAGAATGCGGCAATTACTAACATGATTCGGACGGACTTTAGTTTTGCTACGGGTGAGAAAGTCTCATCGTAGTCAACCCCTTGAACTTGTCGATAACCCTTAGCGACAAGTCGAGCCTTATAGATGGTCACATTACCATCCGCGTCTGTCTTCTTTTTAAAGATCCATTTATTTTCTATGGCTCGCCGATCATCGGGCAAGTCAGTCAAAGTCCATACTTCGTTTTCATGCATGGATCCTATCTCGGATTTCATGGCTTCTAGCCATTTGTCGGAATCTGGGCCCACCATTGCTTCTTCATAGTTCGAAGGTTCACCGTTGTCTAACAACATGATTTCCAAGACAGGGTTGCCGTACCACTCTGGCGCGGAACGTGTCCTTGTGGACCTACGAAGTTCAGTAGGAGCTTGATACGAAGTACCTTGATCATCATCATCATTAACTTCCTCTCTAGTCGGTGCAGGCACCATAGGAACATCTTCCTGAGCTGCGCTACTTTCCGGTTCAAGAGGTAGTACTTCATCAAGTTCCACTTTCCTCCCACTTACTTCTTTCGAGAGAAACTCTTTCTCCAGAAAGGACCCGTTCTTGGCAACAAAGATCTTGCCTTCGGATCTGAGGTAGAAGGTATACCCAATGGTTTCCTTAGGGTATCTTATGAAGACGCATTTTCCGACTTGGGTTCGAGCTTTTCAGGTTGAAGTTTATTGACATAAGCATCGCATCCCCAAACTTTTAGAAACGACAGCTTAGGTTTCTTCCCAAACCATAATTCATACGGTGTCGTCTCAACGGATTTCGACAGAGCCCTATTTAAAGTGAATGCGGCAGTCTCTAAAGCATAGCCCCAAAATGAGAGCGGTAGATCAGTAAGAGACATCATAGATCGCACCATATCCAATAGAGTGCGATTACGACGTTCGGACACACCATTTCGCTGAGGTGTTCCAGGCGGCGTGAGTTGTGAAACTATTTCACATTTCCTTAAGTGTGTGCCAAATTCGTGACTCAAATATTCCCCTCCACGATCTGATCGTAAGAACTTTATTTTCCTGTCACGTTGATTCTCAACCTCACTCTGAAATTCCTTGAACTTTTCAAAGGTCTCAGACTTTTGTTTCATTAGGTAGACATAGCCATATCTACTCAAGTCATCAGTGAGAGTGAGAACATAACGATAGCCACCGCGAGCCTCAACACTCATTGGACCGCCCACATCAGTATGTATGATTTCCAATAAGTTGGTTGCTCGCTCCATTGTCCCGGAGAACGGAGTCTTGGTCATCTTACCCAAGAGGCATGGTTCGCACGTGTCAAATGATTCATAATCAAGAGACTCCAAAAGTCCATCTGCATGGAGCTTCTTCATGCGTTTGACACAAATGTGACCAAGACGGCAGTGCCACAAGTATGTGGGACTATCATTATCAACCTTACATCTTTTGGTATTCACACTATGAATATGTGTAACACTACGTTCGAGATTCATTAAGAATAAACCATTAACCAGCGGGGCATGACCATAAAACATATCTCTCATATAAATAGAACAACCATTATTCTCGGATTTAAATGAGTAGCCATCTCGAATTAAACGAGATCCTGATACAATGTTCATGCTCAAAGCTGGCACTAAATAACAATTATTGAGGTATAAAACTAATCCCGTAGGTAAATGTAGAGGAAGCGTGCCGACGGCGATCACATCGACCTTGGAACCATTCCCGACGCGCATCGTCACCTCGTCCTTTGCCAGTCTCCGTTTATTCCGCAGCTCCTGCTTTCAGTTACAAATATGAGCAACCGCACTTGTATCAAATACCCAGGAGCTACTACGAGTGCTGGTAAGGTACACATCAATAACTTGTATATCACATATACCTTTGGTGTTGCCGGCCTTCTTGTCCGCTAAGTACTTGGGGCAGTTCCGCTTCCAGTGACCACTTCCCTTGTAATAAAAGCACTCAGTCTCAGGCTTGGGTCCATTCTTTGGCTTCTTCCCGGCAACTGGCTTACCGGGCGCGGCAACTCCCTTGACGTCCTTCTTGAAGCTCTTCTTACCCTTGCCTTTCTTGAACTTAGTGGTTTTATTCACCATCAACACTTGATGTTCCTTTTTGATCTCCACCTCCGCTGATTTCAGCATTGAATATACCTCGAGAATGGTCTTTTCCATCCCCTGCATATTGAAGTTCATCACAAAGCTCTTGTAGCTCGGTGGAAGCGACTGAAGGATTCTGTCAATGACCGCGTCATCCGGGAGATTAACTCCCAGCTGAGTCAAACGGTTGTGTAACCCAGACATTTTGAGTATGTGTTCACTGACAAAACTATTTTCCTCCATCTTACAACTGAAGAACTTGTCGGAGACTTCATATCCCTCGACCCGGGCATGAGCTTGGAAAACCATTTTCAGCTCTTCGAACATCTCATATGCTCCTTGTTGCTCAAAACGCTTTTGGAGCCCCGGTTCTAAGCTGTAAAGCATGCCGCACTGAACGAGGGAGTAATCATCAGCACGCTGCTGCCAAGCGTTCATAACGTCTTGGTTCTCTGGAATGGGTGCATCACCTAGCGGTGCTTCTAAGACATAATCTTTCTTGGCAGCTATGAGGATGATCCTCAGGTTCCGGACCCAGTCCGTATAGTTGCTGCCATCATCTTTCAGCTTGGTTTTCTCTAGGAACGCGTTGAAGTTGAGGGCAACATTAGCATGGGCCATTTGATCTACAAGACATGTTGTAAAGATTTTAGACTAAGTTCATGATAATTAAGTTCATTTAATCAAATTATTCAATGAACTCCCACTCAGATAGACATCCCTCTAGTCATCTAAGTGAAGCATGATCCGAGTCAACTAGGCCGTGTCCGATCATCACGTGAGACGGACTAGTCAACATCGGTGAACATCTTCATGTTGATCGTATTGTCTATACGACTCATGCTCGACCTTTCGGTCTTCCGTGTTCCGAGGCCATGTCTATACATGCTGGGCTCGTCA
Organism: Triticum aestivum; assembly: GCF_018294505.1. Classification (NCBI taxonomy): domain Eukaryota; kingdom Viridiplantae; phylum Streptophyta; class Magnoliopsida; order Poales; family Poaceae; genus Triticum; species Triticum aestivum. The sequence goes on along the minus strand of NC_057802.1, from coordinate 3,405,552 downwards.
AGTCAACCTAAGTGTATTGCGTGTGTAAATCTGGCTTACACCCGTTGTATTCGAACGTTAGAATCTATCACACCCGATCATCACGTGGTGCTTCAAAACAACGAATCTTCGCAACGGTGCACAGTTAGGGGGAACACTTTCTTGAAATTATTGCGAGGGATCATCTTATTTAAGCTACCGTCGTACTAAGCAAATAAGATGTAAAACATGATAAACATCACATGCAATCAAATAGTGACAAGATATGGCCAATATCATTTTGCTCCTTTTGTTCTCCATCTTCGGGGCGCCATGATCATCTTCGTCACCGGCATGACACCATGATCTCCATCATCGTGTGTTCATGAAGTTGTCACAACAATGATTACTTCTACTTCTATGGCTAACGTGTTTAGCAATAAAGTAAAGTAATTTACATGGTGTTGTTCAATGACACGCAGGTCATACAAAAATAAAGACAACTCCTATGGCTCCTGCCGGTTGTCATACTCATCGACATGCAAGTCGTGATTCCTATTCCAAGAACATGATCAATCTCATACATCACATATATTTCATTCATCACATCCTTTTGGCCATATCACATCACAAGGCATATGCTGCAAAAACAAGTTAGACGTCCTCTAATTGTTGTTGCAAGTTTTTACGTGGCTGCTATAGGTTTCTTAGCAAGAACGTTTCTTACCTACGCCAAAACCACAACATGATATGCCAATTTCTATTTACCCTTCATACGGACCCTTTTCATCGAATCCGTCCCGACTAAAGTGGGAGAGACAGACACCCGCTAGCCACCTTATGCAACTAGTGCATGTCAGTCGGTGGAACCTGTCTCACGTAAGCGTACGTGTAAGGTCGGTCCGGGCTGCTTCATCCCACGATGCGCCGAAACAAGATAAGACTAGTAGTGGCAAGAAAATTGACAACATCTACGCTCACAACAAGTTTGTGTTCTACTCGTGCATAGAAACTACGCATAGACCTAGCTCATGATGCCACTGTTGGGGATCGTAGCAGAAATTTAAAATTTTCTACGCATCACCAAGATCAATCTATGGGGTCATCTAGCAACGAGAGAGAGGAGTGCATCTACATACCCTTGTAGATCGCGAGCCGAAGCGTTCAAGAGAACGGTCTTGATGGAGTCGTACTCGTCGTGATCCAAATCACCGATGATCCTAGCGCCGAACGGACGGCACCTCCGCGTTCAACACACATACGGTTGGGGAAGACGTCTCCTCCTTCTTGATCCATCAAGGGGGAAGGAGAGGTTGATGGAGATCCAACAGCACGACGGCGTGGTGGTGGAAGTAGCGGGGATCTCGGCAGGGCTTCGCCAAGCTCAGCGAGAGGGAGAGGTGTCACGGCAGGGAGAGGGAGGCGCCAGGGACTTCCGTGCTGCTGCCCTCCATCCCCCCTCTTTATATAGGGGTCCAGGGGGGCGCCGGCCCCCTGAGATCCCGTCTCAAGGGGGGCGGCGGCCAAGGGGGGGAACTTGCCCCCCAAGTCAAGTGGGGCGCCCCCCACCCCTAGCGTTTCCAACCCTAGGCGCAGGGGAGGCCCAAGGGGGGCGCACCAGCCCACCAGGGGCTGGTTCCCTTCCCCACTTCAGCCCATGGGGCCCTCCGGGATAGGTGCCCCCACCCGGTGGACCCCCGGGACCCTTCCGGTGGTCCCGGTACAATACCGGTGACCCCCGAAACTTTCCCGGTGGCCGAAACTGGACTTCCTATATATAATTCTTCACCTCCGGACCATTCCGGAACTCCTCGTGACATCCGGGATCTCATCCGGGACTCCAAAAACTTTCGGGTTACCGCATACTAGTATCTCTACAACCCTAGCGTCACCGAACCTTAAGTGTGTAGACCCTACGGGTTCGGGAGACATGCAGACATGGCCGAGACGACTGTCCGGTCAATAACCAACAACGGGATCTGGATACCCATGTTGGCTCCCACATGTTCCACGATGATCTCATCGGATGAACCACGATGTCGAGGATTCAATCAATCCCGTATACAATTCCCTTTGTCAATCGGTACACTACTTGCCCGAGATTCGATCGTCGGTATCCCAATACCTTGTTCAATCTCGTTACCGGCAAGTCACTTTACTCGTACCGTAATGCATGATCCCGTGGCCAAACACTTGGTCACATTGAGCTCATTATGATGATGCATTATCGAGTGGGCCCAGAGATACATCTCCGTCATACGGAGTGACAAATCCCAGTCTCGATTCGTGCCAACCCAACAGACACTTTCGGAGATACCCGTAGTGCACCTTTATAGCCACCCAGTTACGTTGTGACGTTTGGCACACCCAAAGCACTCCTATGGTATCCAGGAGTTGCACAATCTCATGGTCTAAGGAAATGATACTTGACATTTGGAAAAGCTCTAGCAAACGAACTACACGATCTTGTGCTATGCTTAGGATTGGGTCTTGTCCATCACATCATTCTCCTAATGATGTGATCCCGTTATCAATGACATCCAATGTCCGTAGTCAGGAAACCATGACTATCTGTTGATCAACGAGCTAGTCAACTAGAGGCTCACTAGGGACATGTTGTGGTCTATGTATTCACACATGTATTACGATTTCCGGATAACACAATTATAGCATGAACAATAGACAATTATCATGAACAAGGAAATATAATAATAACCATTTTATTATTGCCTCTAGGGCATATTTCCAACAGTCTCCCACTTGCACTAGAATCAATAATCTAGGACCATCTAGGACCGTCCGTCCAAGCTGCTATTGGGATCATGGCAAGTGGAGGAGAAAACATAGAATTACTTTGATTGGTTGGTGCATCTCGAGCACCTTGTCTTGAGCTCCGTGGTGAAACCCTTAGATCTGACCCTACTTGGTTATACCTAACAATGACGGTGTTTTTGCATCGTTGCCTTGTTGACGGCATTGCTCGGGGTTTTCTCAGACTTCATCTTCAGGGTGAAAACCCACGATCTAGCCTTCAATGGTTGGATCTGGCAATGTCGGCGTGTGTGCGTCGTTTTCTTCCTCAAGACATTGCTTTTGAAGAGGCTTTCACGTAGTCCTTGTGTTGTCAAGGGATAATTGGTCCTGATGGTCGTCATTGCATATTGTCAATCGTTGTTTCGATCACTTCGGTTTTTTTTTCTTTTTTTCTTTCACTGCCTAGGCATAGCTTTGGTCTTCTATGACCTTGCTCCTTGTCAAGGTGGTCTTTTGTGCGTGTGTGTTCACATTGGCAGTGCGCATCATTGTGTGTTTGTATTCCCTTTATGCTTCACTATGAGTTAATAAAATACACTCTTTATAAAAAAACGACCCCGTCAAAAGATTTCAGCTACCGCAGGTTGATGAACTGAGGATTGAGTACAATCCATATCACCTACCTTGGGTTACCAGCTTGCTGCTTATGCACAATAGGCACCTTAGATCACCAACTTTGTGTTTCTCATTGAAAGAGTGACCAAGCGAGTGGGTCCACGGCGTAGGGACGCATCAATTGCGGTAAACCAAATTTGATGAATGCTTGCTTATCTAGTATGTTGATGGATGCGATGGATCAAGTTTTCATCGTGTCTTAAGTGCACGATGGTTATGTTTTACCCCCTTTTTGTGCTTCATAAAATGTGAGTGTCGGTGTCCTGGCCAAGGGGGTCCTTGACATGTCGGTTTCCAACCTAGGATGTTTCTCTGGGCCACTTTGGGTGGCCCATGGCGGATTACATGAAGATTCCGAAAGACTTGGAGTACAATCCGAGCCGTGGAGGACTCTGCCTCCACCGACATAGCCGACCTAGTTACGTAAACCCTAGGACTCCCGGTATGTTATATAAGCCGGGTCAGTTTCGTCGTAGATCACATACAATATCTCGGTACTTTACCTATACTGTATACACACTCCAACGCAGTAAACACAAGCAAGGCGTAGGGTATATATTATCTCCTACGGAGAGCTCAAACCTAGGTAAACCCTTGCTCAAGTTGCCATCCTGCCAAGTCGCCTAGTTCGGATACCCTACCGACGGCTTTATTAGCTCTGACGGTGAGCACTCATATGCTGTAATAATATTGGTGGTGATTAACCGGCCAGGAATGAAGGTTGGTTGTTCCCCAGAAGTTATCACAAGCACGATTCACTTAAAAAGGTTATCTTTAACTTTGGAAGCAATGTTATAGAGCACATTGAAATGGCTAATGGGGAGAAACTAAGTGAGAAGAGTTGGACTGAGCACCTTCGCCCTTCGGGATCGGGACTAACGTTGTATGGTTGATTAACTTCCCACTTTTAGCTGACAGGCAGCAACCTTAGTGGGCTGGCTAGTTAGGCCTTTTCTTTTTTCCCTTCTAAATCTAGATCAATCCCTCTATCTCCTAATAGCTCATGATATAGGTGCCCCAAAATTTTTGAGGTTATGTGCCATCCTCATCGACAAGCCTGCATTCACACCAAGCATTGGCCATCCTTTTGTATCTGAACTTTTTGTGAGGTTAATATAGGCACCAATAAGCTACACTCATTTTTACTGAGGTTAGTATAGGCACCAATAAGCTATATTCCTTTTTACCGGGGGCACTGGAAGAATCACCCTTGTGGCCCATTGCATGTTGCTATGTTCTAGGATGCGCACAACCAATTGTTTTTTCGATTGAAGCTCCCAATGTTCTTACAAACGGAAGAATGCGCCATGAGCTTGGCAATGTTTGAAATTCCGGCAACTGTGAGCATGACAACTACAAAACTTACCATACATACACACAAATATCGAGAAACCTAGATAATAGATTGGACAGCAAGACAATGCCTTCAATAACGATGCAACACTGATTCGACATTGTTGTCGGAACTCGCCAGTGAAAGCCAGAACACAAGTTACCTTGATAGTGCCCACCTATGGAACTCCACGACAACACCCCTCATAAAAATATGAAATGATGCGCAAGTACTGTCATTACAGATGAACTGTCGGCCGATCGACGCTAGCTAACTCTGGCCGCCAACACGTTGCTCATCTGCCACTGCTTCTGCCTGTGGAGTAGAAAGAAGCGGCCGCGAAGACGGTGGGTTGTTCTTGCAGTTAGGGCACCCCTCGTGGGGACGCTGGTTCTCTGTGGTGGGAGCCGGAGGTGACCGTGGTTGCCTTCCACCTGCACACAACGTAGTTCTACCCCTGATGTCCATTGATCACAGCAGAGCTTAGTGAGGATATGGACACGCTGATGCTTAATTACCTCCCTGGACAAGCTCAACGTTGGTTGCACACAGGATCAGCACTGCAACGACCATCGCCCAGCACCGGGCGGACGATGTGGAAGATGATGCTGCTGGCTTCAACATCTTTGATTAATAATTGACACTACTGTACCTTGTAGATCTATCTGTCTCGACTGTATGTGGATGTATGCTTGTCTATGAATATATAAGCATGTACTCTTAGTATGTAACCAACTTGTGCATGTATGAACGCATGCTCCGGCCAGACCCCAAAGGAGGCGATGCGTTTGGGGAGGAGAGGCAACAACGACTACTGCACCTCAACTGCACGTGCGTTTCCACGTCTGTAAGGCCTTGTACAATGCTGGGTGATTAGGAACGTGCTTAGAAAAATAAACAGGATTTTTCTGAAGCACGAGTGTCTATTTCTAAAGGAGAGACGTCTAATTAAGTGTCTATCCTATACAAATAAGCACTGGTGCTTGAGGAAAACCTGATTTATTTCTTTAAACACCTCCCCTAAGCACCTTGCATTGTACAAGGCCTAAGATTGTTTATTAAGAAAACCGCATGGCAACTCTCTCACGGCGCCAAGTCCAAACTGAAGCTGGCCATGGCCAGCTTGTACGCGTCCACAACAAGTATGCACCAACTTTAGAAGGATACGGCTGCCTAACCTTTGCAAATTATTCCAGCAACAAGTAGTAATCCCGGTCAGTACAGTTATTCTCCTGTGCAAACTGCAGTTAAAGGATAATTTCTTCTCAACACCATCATGCAGTGGTCACCAATCTACGCGGAAATGAACAAGTCCGTGCCACATGTAAGACTTATTTGAACTCATCATTAATTATCGCTCTCCTTGACTACATATTTGAACTTAAAAACGAATTTCACCACTGCCTTTAGTCAATTTGAGTCAAAATACGCAGCTATCTCACCGTTTTTCTAGATAGTCTTATACATTTTCCCTCTATTATTGCACTCGGCCTGCTTCTGCATATCCCATCCATATTTTGTCTTGTTTTTTTTCTTTTGAAAAGGAGGATGACCCCTGACCTCTTCATCTGGACGATGCATGCAGCCATTTTATTAATGGGAAACCCTTCCTATCAGACGAAAACACCAGACCAATTGTGCGTTGTCGATTTGTGTTCCATCCCACCGTCCTCATCTCCACAGAAACCCCATTCCAACCGCTCGTAATCGACGCATCCACCTGCCCCGTATCTGTCACCCTGTTCCTCCTCCCCCAAATCTCTCCTTGTTTCCAAACCCTCTTCGCCTCCGAGCTCACGAGCCACCACGCCACCATGTTCTCTCCGCCAGCGCCACCCAAAATTGACTAGACTTATTTGTTCCCGAAAAATCAGGAGATATTAAATCAGCCAGTAGTTAATAGCAATCCCACTTGATTAGCGCCCAGTTCTGGTAACAGCTCACGAGAGATGCATGGGGCCTTCGTACTTATCAACGACTGCAACGCTTCTAATCTTGCGGACAGGAAATGGTCTTATAGGAACCTAGGACGAGTAGTATGATCCCTAGCGGTTCACCGGGAAATAAACTGATAGTATTTTATATCTATTTCAGGAAAAGGGGCACTCTGTTGGGAAAATAATGCGGCCCGCGCTGTCTAGCCACATCCTTATAGTATTAGTTTTCGTTGCACGAGCAGCGCGTGTGTTGCTACAGCCAACCATTTTAGCAACATTATATAAGTTGGAGCAGGTAAAAGATGCTCCCTTTATGCAAAAGTATATATAATTGTCAATAATGCTAGTTATCTACCATCTGCTGCAACCACTATCTGAATGATGTGCAATTATTCGTCACAGTGGAGGTGGGTGGAGCACTGCTCGTCCCGGCCTGCCGGACTCCAACATGGTTACTTAAAGGACGTGAATATGCCACACAAAATTCACACCTCCCCCGCCGTGACTTCTTGCCGATCAACATGGATACGGCCTGCGGCAGCAAGCCCCCGCAGTCGAAGAAGGTGTGCGTCATCGGAGCCGGCATGGCCGGGCTGGCCGCGGCGCTCGAGCTGCGCCGGGAGGGCCACGACGTGACGGTGCTGGAGCAGAGCGGCGACATCGGCGGGCAGTGGCTGTACGACCCGAGGACCGACGCCGACGACGCGCTCGGCGTGGCGGCGCCGGTGAAGGTGCACAGCAGCATATACGCCTCGCTCCGGCTCATCAGCCCCCGGCAGACCACGGGCTTCACCGACTTCCCATTCTGCCCCAAGAGCGGCCGCGACGACCGCCGCTTCCCGGGCCACCGCGAGGTGCACCTGTACCTCAAGGACTTCTGCGACGCGTTCGGGCTCATGGAGGCCGTGAGGCTCAACACCAGGGTCCTGCGCGCCGCCATGACGCCGGCGCGTAAGTGGGCGGTGAGATCCATGGACCTCGGGCTCGGGGAGCGCGATGGTGCCAACGGGAAGGGGTTGGACGCGTATGTCGACGAGGTGTTCGACGCCGTCGTCGTCGCCACCGGCCACTACTCGCAGCCAAGATTGCCAATCATCAAAGGTAAGTAAAGCAATGCAAGCTCCACCCATGCATGTTCCCATAATCGTTTACTGTAAAGAAGAAGATGTACGTACAGGCATGGAGGCGTGGAGGGGGAGGCAGATGCACAGCCACTCTTATAGGGTGCCCGAGCCGTTCCGCGGCGAGGTTGTGGTGGTCGTCGGGTGCGGGGATAGCGGCAGAGACATCGCCATGGAGATCCGCGGCGTGGCCAAGGAGGTGTACATGGTCGCCGGGTCCATGGAGGCGGTCACCCCAGGCTTGTCCAAGGTGCTGGCCAAGCATAGCGCCAACCTCCATCTCCGACTTGAGGTACGTACACTACACTACACAAGCGGTCCCTCTCCACACACACGTAGAAGAGAACCAATAGTACATATAATAGTTTTGCTAAGTCTTTGTTACGTCTCAGTCTATGCTATATATCTTTCTTTGATTTTGCACACAGTCTTTCTTTGATTTTGCATGGAGATTCATAAAAAAAATTATTTTTAGTTTTTATTTTTCTTCTTACATACTGTATTATTTTTAAGTCTCAGTCGAATGAGATCTAGCTTATAATGCACCGTTCATCCTGGCCGGCCCGTAGGTGGAGCGTCTCTGTGAGGACGGGCGGGTGGCATTCAAGGACGGCGGTGGCTCCAGCTCCAGCATCGCCGCCGACACCGTCATCTACTGCACAGGGTATAACTACTCGTTCCCGTTCCTGGACACGGGCGGAGCGGTGGCCGTGGACGACAACCGCGTGGGCCCGCTGTTCGAGCACGTGTTCCCGCCGTCCCTGGCTCCGTCGCTCTCCTTCGTCGGCCTACTCAGGAAGGTATTCGCGCCTCGGTCCTTCGAGGCCCAGGCTCGCTGGGTGGCCCAGGTGCTGTCCGGCAGGAGGAAGCTGCCGACGGAGGAGGAGATGCTTCGGTCCGTGGAGGAGTTGTACCGCGCCAGGGAGATCGCCGGCGTGCCCAGCAAGTACACCCACGAGGTCCGCTCGCTCAAGTGCTCGGTATGTGTTACACTTTTATTAACAGTTTTGTTAAAGCACATCTAGATGTGCCATAAGTATTGCACATCTAAGTCATAGGTTGCATGCATGGATTGACGCAAAGGCCAGGGGTTTTCCTCCTTTTCAAAAACTATGACCACGCCGCCAAACTGCTGGTGCTGGATGGATTCGCTAACCATCGCTTCTTTGATTGGCATGCAGTACGTGGATGATTTCGGGGAGAAGTACTGCGACTTCCCTCGTCAGGAGAGGTGGCAGTACGAGCTGCTGAGGTCGACCGTGCACGACATGATGGACAAGTTCGAGACCTTCAGGGACGATTACCAGGACAGCAACTCCATCGGCAAGGCTGTGCAGGAGTGGCATCTCTCTTGTCTGCACAGCTCGTCCATGGCCGGTTCTGAGGTTTCGGGGGCCGGGGCGAAACGAGAAGCTGGTGCCTCTAAATACGAACATCAAAATGATATTTTTCATTGTGTAGACACATCAGTTTCAGCGGCAACAAATATGGATCAAAAAGAGTAGTGGGAATCACTAATGTTTTGTGTAAGAAAATTATTTAGACACTATCTTCAATGATCCGTAAATCCATCTGCACTCGTTTACAACAGTATCCTCTTCTTTTCTTGTCATTGCTGTGCTAGTAGCGATGCACAAGAGGAAGAAGATGAAGCAGCGCAGTTCCGTGTTTGGCCATGAGTACATCCACTACTAGATATCCCGTTTTAGCCGAGGGTCCAATTACCGTCGGATATGTAAGTTCACCGTCAGATACACTTATAACCGACGGTGAACCATCGGCCATCTCCCGTCGGCTATGCGTCGTCGGCCATTACATTAATAGCCGACGGTACTCTTAACTAATATCTTTTCCCACGGTATTAAGCCGACGGTGTGCCGTCGGATATGTTTAGGCCACGATTGGCTCGCACTAGCTTGACGACTCATATAGCCGACGGTGCCCCTTCAATTATTATTCTTCCGACAGTAACTGATTCCCGTCGGGTTTGTTATTAGTCAACTGTATGTTTGACCCGTCGGGGTTAATCATAACTAAGAGTAGAGCCAAACCGTCGATTAGTATGATTACCGACGGTGCATATAACCCTTCGGAGATTCCTTTAGTTGAGAGGCTGGCAAGCAACGCCAATTTACGAAGGCTCATCGTACGCATATTGTGTACCCAAGATGTTTGCTACGCTATAAGGCATAGTCACCCCGAGATCTTTTCTACGCTCCATAGGCAGTAGTGTGATACACCAAACTGCGTTTCAGAATATTGGCATATCAAATAGGTCTCAAGATTACACGACCATACATGACCCAAAAACATATATTATATTTTGCATATCTAAGAAAGTACTACAAGCCTAATGAGTTCCATACGATTTACATTAACCCTAGCGATCCATCTAGGGAATGTAGAATGCAAAACAAAATAGTAACTATGCATGATATAATGGTTCAGGCAATTTGCATAAGCTAAATTGCCCTCAATCTTCAAAACTTCGCTTTGTTGCGTGCCTTGAATAAGATTGTTAAACTAGTCACCATCATCGCCAGAGTTAGTATCTCATTCATCGCCATATGGATCATAATGTTTATCGCACGAGATATCCCCTGCCTTGATGTCATAGGTGTTATCGTCATCATCATTAATGGAATGATTATTATCATGACTCAGACCGCCTCCAATATTGCTTCCCACCCCCCTATAAAATGATAACTTGTAAGAGAGTGAAAAATGATGTAATGTACTGTAGTTAAATTCAATTGAGCCACAGGGAACAACTTTTATAGGGAAGCTACAGGGAATAAAATTAATTGTTCTATATTGTACTGGAGTATCCATGGACTAGGAACTCAGTGTACATCAGCATTTACTAGTGCTAGACCAGTGGTTCGCTCCTTTTCAAACCATGCATCCGGGGAATAGAAACTAAATGTAAATGGGAATAATACACAAATAAAACTAGTTCACTCGTTTGCACCTTTTATCCACAAACTTATATACTAGTAATTTTGACCTTTTAATATAGTTCCCTGGTACATGTGATAATTCGTTTTTAGTAATCAACTCTGCGATTTAGCAAAGAGGAATGATTTATGAACTTAAAGTAAATCCAGAAAGTTACTAAGTGAAATAGTTAAGTGCGGCACAACCATGGCAAGCTTTTTCATCATCCGAATATGCACATACTTTCTCATCTTACTTTGTTCCTGTATAACTAGTTGTACAAAGCGAAGCTGCTGCAACTACTACTACTACTCCCTAGTAGAATTTCCACCATAGTTGTGTGATTTGTGCAGTTTTGACATCTTAGCTCGCAAAGATTTGACATTAGAAATATATCAGACTAGACTAGCTGGGGATTGCAGCCTTAACTTGCGGAGTACTACAATACGGTAATTGGTAATGGAACTGAACAGAGGTGGTACACCTACCTGAAGTCGGCCATCTCACTGGATTGGATCTTTTTGGGCAGTGACTCGTAGAAAATTCTGAGAGGTTCCCTCTGTCAAATTTTTAAAAAAATCAGATGAATGAAAACATATATGTACTTTTTGGACAGTGACTCGTAGAAAATCCTGAGAGGTTCCCTCTGCCAAATAAAAAAAAAACAAATCAGATGAATGGAAACATAGATGTACTCTAACATGAACGAATTAAGAAGAGGGAGACGGATGTGATTCAGTTACGGTACCTTGGAAGGATCCAACTTCTAGCCGGGCAGGGAGAAGGCATTCTTGGCCGCTTGCCTGGTACATGGATTTGACATTGGATGAAGCTAGCGATATGGATCTCCCACCTCCTTTACCCTTCATGAGAAGGAGAACACAGCAGAATAGAACCCTTCAGCTTGCGTTGTCGCTCGGCCATCCACACGCGCCACCGCTCGACGAGCAGCCCGGTCCACAGCTCGCCCATCAGCCGCATCGCCGCTCCTTGCGCTGCTGCTCGCCATTGTCCGCCACTACTGCTAGCAGTACTGTTTCTGCAGAAAGAGAAGAAATAAGAGACCAAGGCGAGAGGAGAAAGATTTTCCCTTAAAGAGAGGAAAGAGGCACTGATCTAGCACCTTAGATCGCCGGGTGCTGCACGCCGCCGCCAGAACTGGTGACAGACGGGATCTGGCGGGGTGGACTTGATTTTTACGGGAGGATAGAAATGGGGGAGGTGAAAAACGTCTCCATCAGCCTCCAGCCATGGCTGTTGTGGAGTGGAGAGGGGAGGGGTGGAGCCGATCTGAAGCTAGTTCAGGTGGTGGGGGCGGTGAGGGGTGGAGGCGGATAAGGTGAGGGTTGGTCTGTGGCGGCGAGGTGAAGCTAGGCCACGACGACTAGCAAGGGGAGGTTCATAATTGCAACTGCGGTTCGTGGCTTCGTGCCGCGTGGGCTACATATTATTTTTTTTCGGCTCGCGCCAGCGTGGTTTGAAACTTTTAGCCGCCCGTGTAAACAGACTTCAGGTTTTCTTTTTCTTATAATTTGAACATTGATCAGATTAATATTTGATCAATTTAAAATTTTAAATACAATGCAGTAAATTCAATGTGATGATGAAATATACTTTGCAACATTTTAAACTCGTGTGATGTCAATTGTATCCATAATGCACATTTAGGTAAAGTTAATTTCGCAAATATTTATTTAAATTCTAAATGATAGAAAAAGAGTTTAGAAATTTGCAACAATCTAATAGAACCTGTATAATGTGGTCCCACATATGTAGAAATTAGTTGGAAGTTTCCAGATCAATATTTATGGTACACGCTTCCCAAATAATCTTTCCAATATTCAAAAGATTTGATAAAACCGTAACTATAGGTTTCATTGAAGGGGCACATCTTCAATGATGTCTCATATATTTCCAAGCATGCTATGAACATAACACTAACAATTTTCACATAAAAAAGATAACACCACCAAATATATATCTTTGTTATTTTAAAATAATATGGGACCCCAAATGTTTGAAAAAGTTTAGTGAGAAATAGTTTTGATGTAGTAACTTCGTATTTGCTTATAAAGATAATATCTCATCTTGACACTCTCACACTTACAAGCAACATGTATTCATAGATTTTTCAAACAGTGTTAGAAGTTCCGAACTGATGCACATAAGACGTCTCTTGGTGCTATCCATGCACGATGGATGATTCATTGGTGTGTTGTATTTTGGTTCCACCCTACGAAAACCATGTAATTAACTTTTATTCTTTTGGGCCATTTGTTCTTTACAAAAATCATATTTTGATTCTTAGATTTCTCACATAGGTCAACATTTTAATCCGAACAGTTGCACATATGACGTTTCTTGGTGCGATCCATGTATGGTGGATAACTCAATGATGTGTTGTATTTTGCCCCCCCCCCCCCCCCCCAAATGGACTGATCTGTTGTGCTGGACAAGGATAATGCACGACAAGGATCATACATACAGAATCGTATGCATAGCAGGACTCTTTTTTAATTTTGAAATGCAGAACTCATGTTTTCTATAATTCATGAGCTAAATTGCATTTAATAAAAACGTGGAGGATGTGGTCCTTCTAGATCACAAAGGTGCATTAAATAAATAAAAACATGAACATACACAGGAAGTTACAGAAGGACACATAACTACTAATAAAAAATAGCAAACTAGACCCTAGATTTTACAAAAAGGGCCCTAGAACATTGATGGAACGATCCAATATATACATGCATATCCTCATTGTCGTTGAGGATGACACCACTTGGGATGACAAGACCTCTGTGGCTCCATGACACAGACTCCGTGGAGAATCAGCGTTGCCTCCATTTTACCTCCTTAGTCGCGGGGGGGAGGGGGGATGAATGGGCATCCTTGGGCCAGCAGATGTGGTGGTGTCGTGGAACAGGACAACAACCGATCGCCGCAACAAACGCCTAGCCACTCCAAAGCAGCCATGGATGAACTCTATCCCGATATAGAATTCCATTTTTTTTCCCACATCATGAGCCACCAGCCACTGCTCGGACACGGCGACAACACACTCCACTTAGCCAAAACGCCATGTGCCACATGGTAATGACCCAACCTAGACTTATATATACAAGACTATGATGAGCATCTCCTTTATCTGTTCGTCAACTCCGTTAGATCAGATAAGGGATTGGGCCTCTTTCCTCTTGATACTTTGTGTAAGTGCACATTCTTTCAAACAAGTCTTTTTTTTTAAAACCATCATATCTGTATTTTTTGGACCAATTTTTTTCCCACCCTATTAAAGAAAAATAACATATCATGCACTTACAACATCAATGCTAGAACTAAATTGTTGGAAGTTTACTTTTATGAAAATTTTCTGGAATAAAACTATTGGTTGTTCCACATATTTATTGCAGTCGTCCATTGAAACATATCACTGAGGGTTAAATTCAACTGTTGGTTATTGTATACCCCGTCGGGTATTTAATCTAATAGGCGAGAGTGACGTATGCACCGTCGGTCATTTCTACTTGTAGCTCAGAGTTTTGTTTTAACCTTCGGCTATTAAATTTCACCGTCGGGTATTACATGTAATCTCCGTGGGTATAGCCAAAACCGTCGGATATTACAATGAACCATCGGGCATTAGGTTGGATAACCGAGAGTTGGGTTTTCCCCGTCAGATAATTTAGGACACCGTCGGTTATTAGTGGTCATACCCGTGCGTTGGCAATAACCGTTGGCCATTGCCTCCCCCGTCGGTTATTACTGTAATGACGGACGGACCGTCGGCTATTAGATTTCACCGTCGGAAATATGGGGATTTCTAGTAGTGATCCGGAGAGAACGGATTGAGGGGCATGATAGATTGGTGCGCAACTTTTCTGGTACTCCCACTGCTGGGGAAGCAGCAGCGCGGATTAAAGGCCTAGCAGTAGCGTGGCCCATCATGCTACTGCTACGGCACTACAACTAACTTTTACCAGTAGCGGGAGTTATGTGCCCGCACTACTGCAACTCAAACGTAGCAGTAGTGCGGGTCTCATCGGCGCTACTGTTACTGCTACACACTGCTCCCTACTGCTAATATTTTCTGTATTTTTTTCTGCTATGTAATTACTGCATGATTGCCTATGGTATTCCGGCTGACTACATTAATGATAATTTGGCGATGGCAGAAAGCACTTCTATCTTTTATGTCATACAATTTGCAAAGACTATGTCAGGAGTGTTTGGTCCAGAGTACTTGAGAGCACCCAATGCTCAGGACAGTCAAAGGCTTTCGAAGATGAACAAAGCCCGTGGGTTTCCAGGTATGCTTGGGTCTATCGATTGCATGTACTGAAAGTGGAATAATTGTCCGACAACATGGCATGGACAGTTTAGAGGATGCTCCAAGGATGCCACTATCACTCTTGATGTCGTTGCCCATAAGGAAACATGGATTTGGCATGCCTATTTTGCGATGCCGGGATCTTGTAATGACATCAATGTGCTCAACTAATCACCTCTTTTTGCCAAGTTAGCCAAGAAGAAGTGCCACCAGTGACCTTCG
This sequence comes from Triticum aestivum, assembly GCF_018294505.1. Taxonomy (NCBI): domain Eukaryota; kingdom Viridiplantae; phylum Streptophyta; class Magnoliopsida; order Poales; family Poaceae; genus Triticum; species Triticum aestivum. Next base: position 3,390,285 of record NC_057802.1, on the reverse strand, counting down.
AAGCAAATGGCCTCACCTACAACTATGGATTCTATCTCGTGGATGAGATCTATCCGAAGTGAAGTAGTTTTGTGAAGCCAATCCAAACCCCCAAGGTAAGAAAGAATCTTATTTTCACAATGCTCAAGCGAGGGCTAGGAAAGATGTTGAGGGGCCATTTGGGATTTTGGAATCCCAATTTGCTAAAAAAATTAGAGTGAATTCCGGTTTTTACCCCCTAATTTAGCATTTTTTTTACATTAGTTACCCCATTTAACAAATTTTCATCCAGATTACCCCACTTAATAACAATCTTGTCTGTATTTACCCCTTTTAATTTTTAAGAGCCTTCCGGATCTTGTTTTACTCGAGAGAGACTAAGGGCCCAAACATACATTTCTATTATAACAAAAAGATTACATACTACTATGTTAATAACTGGTAGTACTAATTTTCAATGGACACACATCATTGGAGCCCATCTAAAAAACACATGTTCGACAATAGCACTGCAGACCTGTAAAATAGAATGTGATGTTCTAGTTTGATGATCTCCCAAAGCGTAAAAAAAATGCGTCCTCCAATGTTTTGCATCAAGGAAGAAAACTAAAATATCATCACATTAAATCTATGAACCACAACACAATGCAAAATTGAACGTACTTGATCGCTCAAGATAATTGTTCCTCTTTCCCGCGATGTGGTGCACACATACACCTGACAACCAGGAGAAAAAAAACGGGTGCGGCTAAACCAAGTGACCGGTTCGGGCATTGGAAAAAAATGCCAAGAGGAATCTGATGGCAGGGAGTTAGCTGGCAGATCGCTCTCAAAAAACTACTGGGGTAATAACTGGCAAGACCTTTGCTAAATGGGGTAATCTGGATGAAAATTTGTTAAATGGGGTAATTAGTGTCAAAAATCTTAAAGTAAGGGGTAAAAATCGGAATTCACTCATTTTTTACCATGAATTTCAATTTGCTGTTGTGCGAGGACAGGCCAGAATCCAAAATCAAAAAACCTTAGGCACATCATGACTGCTTGGGTAACCATGCATACCATAATCACTGAGAATGACCATCTGCAGGATTTGAATTACACCTTCGATTATCTAATGGGTGTGTGCGTTCGCCCGATTAGAAGAGAGGACCGAATCCGACGTTTCATGGAGGTGTACAATGACATTAAGGAGGCTGATACTCACAATGATCTAATGGGCGGGTGCTTTGTACTTCCGATAAATCTTTTAATAGATCTGATATTTTCATTAAAAAACAAAAAGGAGAAATAAGAACCTACATGATCCTTGCTCCTCCCCGTCACTTTCTCACACCTTCTTATGTGTGTTCTCTTTGTCCATGCGTTGTTTTATACGGAACCGTAGTATTACGACAACAATGAGGATTCCTATCTAAGGGCATCTATAGCCGGGCGTTTCATACTCGTCTCAAACGTGTGGACAGGTCGTCCGGTCACTGACAGGTAAAAAAAATTGACCCAACCGGATCTCTCAAACTGCAGAGAAACGCTCGGGATGATCGGCACCCATCATATCCAGCCCAAATATAGGGAGGATATGGGGCAGCTCAGGCACGCCCGGGCGCGTCCGCTTGACAGGCCCGGCCCACCATCGACCCCACAGCTTTCCGACAAAATACCCCAATCCGGACGCCTTGCTCCAAACCCTAGCTCACTCTCTCCCTCTCTCTCGCTCCATCCACTCCTCTCCCTCTCCGATTCCTATCGCATCCACTAGGATGAGAAGCTCCGGCTCTGAGCTCGACTACGAGGAGGAGATGGCCCTCCGTATTGCATTGGAGCAGTCCAAGGTGGAGACCGGCGGTAGCTCCGGATTTGGAGTGTCGCCGCAGCTCCCGCGCCAGTGCAGCACGGACGCCAGAGCTGGAACCTACCGGCCCGCGCGCAACGGCACCAGGACAGCGCTGTCCGCACCGGCCCAACGCCGTCTCCTTCACGTGGCCAGCGGTGGGTGCTTGTGCCCGCGCCGCTGGCCCGCATGCACACTCCAGAGTCAGAGGCGTTCGCCACGCGTTGCGAGATGCAGCGTGCATAGGAGAGGGACGCGTTGGAGCAGTCCGTGCCGCCGCCGCGAGACGGAGGCGGACCCCGACGAGGACGCGCGTCTCCTCGCATGGGTCTCCCGCCGCTCCCTCACGACGACGGAGACAAACGTTCACCGCCTCCGACGGAAGAACGCCAAGGCGCTCCGGCTTGGTATTGAGAAGTCGGAGCGCGAGGTGAACGAGGCAGCGGCGGAGAAGGCTCAGGTCGCCAGTTTGAAGCAAGAGCAGGATAGGGCGGTCCGTCGAATGAACTGGCTCATCGTCCTCTCTGACTCCGACTCCGACGACAGTCACACTGCACCTCCTCGTCGGACGACCAAGACCCTGCACCAGCCTGTTGGAAATATGCCCTAGAGGCAATAATAAAAGGTTATTATTATATTTCTTTGTTCATGATAATCGTCTATTATTCATGCTATAATTGTATTGTCCGGAAATCGTAATACATGTGTGAATACATAGACCACAACATGTCCCTAGTAAGCCTCTAGTTGACTAGCTCGTTGATCAATAGATAGTCATGGTTTCCTGACTATGGACATTAGATGTCATTGATAACGGGATCACATCATTAGGAGAATGATGTGATGGACAAGACCCAATCCTAAGCATAGCATAAAAGATCGTGTAGTTTCGTTTGCTAGAGCTTTTCCAATGTCAAGTATCTTTTCCTTAGACCATGAGATCGTGCAACTCCCGGATACCGTAGGAGTGCTTTGGGTGTGCCAAATGTCACAACGTAACTGGGTGACTATAAAGGTGCATTACGGGTATCTCCGAAAGTGTCTGTTGGGTTGGCACGGATCGAGACTGGGATTTGTCACTCCGTGTGACGGAGAGGTATCTCTGGGCCCACTCGGTAATGCATCATCATAATGAGCTCAATGTGACTAAGGCGTTAGTCACGGGATAATGCATTGCGGTACGAGTAAAGAGACTTGCCGGTAACGAGATTGAACAAGGTATTGGGATACCGACGATCGAATCTCGGGCAAGTAACATACCGATTGACAAAGGGAATTGCATACGGATTGATTGAATCCTCGAGACCGTGGTTCATCCGATGAGATCATCGTGGAACATGTGGGAGCCAACATGGGTATCCAGATCCCGCTGTTGGTTATTGACCGGAGAGGCGTCTCGGTCATGTCTGCATGTCTCCCGAACCCGTAGGGTCTACACACTTAAGGTCCGGTGACGCTAGGGTTGTAGAGATATATGTATGCGGAAACCCGAAAGTTGTTCGGAGTCCCGGATGAGATCCCGGACATCACGAGAGGTTCCGGAATGGTCCGGAGGTGAAGAATTATATATAGGAAGTCAAGTTTCGGCCACCGGGAAAGTTTCGGGGGTTACCGGTATTGTACCGGGACCACCGAAAGGGTCCCGGGGGTCCACCGGGTGGGGCCACCTGTCCCGGAGGGCCCCGTGGGCTGAAAGTGGAAGGGAACCAGCCCTTAGTGGGCTGGGGCGCCCCCTTGGGCCTCCCCCCATGCGCCTAGGGTTGGGAACCCTAGGGGGGGGGGGAGCTTCCCCCTTGCCTTGGGGGGCAAGGCACCCCTTTCCACCCCTTGGCCGCCGCCCCCCCCCCCCCAACCCTAGATGGGTTTTGGCCGCCCCCCCTCCCAAGGGGGCCTATATAAAGGGGGGGAGGGAGGGCAGCAACCTACAGCCTTGGGCGCCTCCCTCCTCCCCTGCAACACCTCTCTCTCTCTCTCGCAGAAGCTCGGCGAAGCCCTGCCGGAGAACCGCTACATCCACCACCACGCCGTCGTGCTGTTGGATCTCCATCAACCTCTCCTTCCCCCTTGCTGGATCAACAAGGAGGAGACGTCGCTGCACCGTACGTGTGTTGAACGCGGAGGTGTCGTCCATTCGGCACTCGGTCATCGGTGATTTGGATCACGGCGAGTACGACTCCGTCATCCACGTTCATTGGAACGCTTCCGCTCGCGATCTACAAGGGTATGTAGATGCACTCCTTTTCCCTCGTTGCTAGTAGACTCCATAGATGCATCTTGGTGAGCGTAGGAAAATTTTAAAATTATGCTACGATCCCAACACAGCCGCGTACGCGTACGGCTGCGCCGGTGACCGGAAGGGCAAAGGCCCGGCAAGGAAGTGGTGTTCCCGCTCCCCACCCCTCCCCCCCACCCCCACTCGTCAATGTTTATATCGTTTCTAGTTGTACAAGTTTAAGAACTTGTCCGGTGATGAACGATGATCTTTTGGATGTGGCGAAGTTTGTTAATGTTTGTTTTGAGCCGATCTTGTGTTCCTTTGCAGCCGATTTTTGTTATCCGTCGTTTGTTCACGTAGAGTAGATGAACGTTGCATGTGTAGTTTGGATCTGAAGCGCCGGATATGAGATACACGGATGCAGAGTGGCAAATATGAGGCATGCCCAGTTAGTGCCCGCTGACGTGCCCACGCCTCTGGGCGCGTTTGAGGGGCCAGATTTGGTCATCGCGGCTGTAGATGTTCTAATTAAGTCCTATGATAATTCCTTGTCTTGGAGACGCGTTCAAATTTAACGGTCAAAGTCTATCATTGGGTTAACAGCAAAAAGGACACCCTTTTTCGTCTTGTACATGTACGACCAACACGAGTCAACAATATCTCAATCATGCAGTTGGGCAGCGAATAAACACTATAATTCCCCTGGTTTGCTAGTTTACAAGACATATTTTTTTGAGTGAACTTCCTCAGCAAAAGTTTGTCATCGCCACGTATATTAGTGTGGTTGCAAAATATTTATTACACAGCTATTTTTCTTTGTGTAGCATGCATGCATCCGGCGTCAACTTCCACTGAATCGTGGCGTCAACCACATCAATCAGCTCGATCGTTGCCACATAAAATAATTCTAGAACTCGTAATCATATCGCAACGTCGCCATCGCTGCATATAACGGTGATTCATGTGTTCGCCACAACTTGCATGGTCTTGCGGCGTGGAGTCGGCGGGGATGTCGCCGGTGGAGGTGGTTCAGGAACCGTTCTGCAGCCATAATAGGGCTTGCACGGCCGTCCCGTGTAGGGTCCCCCATGCGGCGAATAATTGGCACGCGGCGACGGAGGGGAATTTAGTGGCCCATGGAGTCCGTCGGGAACAACTACACACACACACATATAGATGATGAATCAAACATCATTCGGGCCATCGAGTTGCCGAGATTAATTACTGGGGAGTTGTATATACCTCGGATTGCCGTCGCTGAGCGTGGCATGAAACAGCAGACGATTGCCAGCACCGCCACCGCGAGAGCGAGGGAGGAAGAACGCGCCATGATCGTCATGTAGCCAGCTTCCCACTGCATACGCTGTCCTCTTCTCTTTGTGCAGGCGTTATTATAGGGCTTCCTTTTGGTCCATGGTCAAAGTCTTCCGTTCGTCAATGAATAGACCAGGCATCTTTGAAAATTCTGCTTCTCCTTTATAGACCTGTCATGCAGCAGCCGTCGACACACATTTTGGCAGCACTGTGACTATTCCAAGATGTGCATGTCCTTCTCCGAGAATTTCCATTTAGTGCCGATTCAACCTCCTGCAGCAGTCTCTACTGATTCGAGTGTGATTGCCAACATAATACAGTCCAGTCATGTCATATGAAGAAGCTGCGTGGAATTTCCAGTAAGCTGCCACTGCATTGCACCTCCGAAGAAAATATCGACCATTACCAACTTGTCAAGGATAGAAGAATGATGTTTGATTCATCGCATCTATATTTGTGTGTGTGTGTGTGTGTGTGTGTGTGTGTGTGTGCGCGTGTGTCTTTAGCACCATACCTGGCCATCCCTCGGGCTGGGCCGGGCTTTGGGTCGGGCCTGACCAAACCCGATGCAGAAATCCTAGGCCCGGCCCGGCCCGGGCGTCGGGCCTAGAAATCAGCCCCTAGCCTGGCCTGGCAACGTAAAAACCCGTCGGGCCTCAGGCCGGGCCTATTCGTTAACTCGCAAATATTATGGGCCCGGGCCCGGCCCAAACCGGCCTTTGGGCTCAATATCTAGGCCCAGGCCCGGCCCGTGAGGAGCGTCGGGCCAGGTCGGGTCGGGCCGACGAGGCCGGGCTGCCCATGGCCACGTATAAGCCCAACCTAGTCCAAGAAGAAAATATCATTCATAAGGAGAGTGATGAAAGGCATGGTTAATATATTTTCAAGGGGTAGTTATGCTTGAATTTTAAAAAGTAAGCTCCGGTTATTTAATTTGGGTTGGATTAGTTAATTACATACTTTAGATGAGTAGAAATGAACCCTAGGTCACTCCCTCATGTGATCCAGATCCAACGGATCTCTGGGTCCGCATGCAAAGGGGCACTCGTTGGGCAGCTAGACGGGCCAGGCCAGCCCATGACTACCTCATTGACGTGTGAGTGCCTACTTCCACTATGGCATACGACCAGCTCGCCTTTAGCAAGAGGTTTGTGTGATCATATAAAGTCTATTATTCGGAAGTTCTGGTGTGGCTGTAAACCGGCCAAAGGAAGCCGGCTTGGGTATCGTGGGACATGATGATGTGGCCTAAACACTTGGGAGGATTGGGGTTCAGAGATTTAGAGCTGTTTAATCTAGCTCTTTTGGCCCGTCATGCCTGGAGACTTTTTAATGAACCTTCTACTTTGAGTGCTAGAATACTCAAAGCTAGCTACTTCCCTGAGACTACTTTGTTAGAAGCTCAACTTGGAGCTCGCCCCTCTCAGATTTGGCGAGCAATAATCGAGGGAAGAGATGTGATGAAGCAAGGAATCATTAGAAGGATTAGTAACGGTCAGACCACAGATATTTGGATGGACAATTGGATACCAAAAGAACACACACCAAGGCCCATTACGTCCCTTGTGCAAAACCCGCCTACGAAAGTGGAGGAGCTGCTACAGCCATCCATCGGAGGGTGGAATGAGGACTTGCTAAGGTCTGTATTCATTCGTTTTGATGCTGATGCTATTTTGAGAATCCCAGTTTGTACACGCAACGTCGAGGATTTTTGGGCATGGTATCCTGATAAAAAAGGAAGGTTCTCTGTCAGTTCGGCTTACAAATTTTTGGTAAGCACAAAACTACAGCGCGAGGAATGGCTAGAGGGCAGATCGGGATCTTCTTCAGGCCAGGAGGAGGGCAAAGCCTGGTCAGCATTATGGAAGATATCTATACCCTCTAAGATCAAATATTTATTTGGCGTTTGGCACGGCATTCGCTGCCTACCACGGATGTGTTACACCACAGAAATATGGCAACCCAGGACACATGCCCTTTGTGCGGATGCCAGGACTCATGGCACCATGCTTTGATCTCCTGTACGATGTCGAGGTGTGTGTGGGCACTATCAGATGCAGATGTGGTGCTAGCAATGTCAGAACTAGAAGAACCAAGTGTAAAGAGATGGCTTTTTGAATTATACAGCAGGATGGACCACTCAAAGTTTACAACAATGGCTGTCACACTTTGGGCTATTTGGTATGCACGTCGAAAAGTTGTGTATGAGGCAATCTTTCAAGCGCCGCACCAAACTATTTCTTTTGTGAACAACTTCCTCGCTGACTTGCAAGAAATCCCTAGGGCGAACAAGGTGGCTAGCATGACAGCAGGGTGGTCAGGAATCAACAATGGCTCTCTCCGGGTACCGGCTGGATCTGTCAAAGTTAATGTTGATGGAGCAGTAGCGCGAAGCAGAAGGGGCGGAGCTGTGGCTGCATTATGTCGAGATGAGAAGGGCAACTACCTGGGGTCCTCGGCAGTGGTCTATGGAGGTATCACTGATCCCACGGTCTTGGAAACCTTTGCTTGCAGAGAGGGACTAGCTTTGGCTGAAGATCTAAATGTTCATGAGGTGGTTCTGGCTTCAGATTGTGAAGGAGTTGTCAATGACATCAATGGTGGAACAAGTGGACCGAATGCAGCAATCATACATGAAATATCAGCTCGTAGTTCTGGTTTTGCTTTCTGCAAGTTTATTTTTAAGCATAGAAACTTTAATTTTGAGGCTCATAATCTCGCAAAGTATGCATTTAATTTAGGCATAGGTACCTATGAACATCTCTCTGAATCAATAAAGCTTGCGAGATCTCTCAAAAAAAAGCTCGTCTTTAGCACCATGGCCGACGATGTTGTTGCGCCAGACTTTTCGGTGACCTAAGATGAACTCTCTCTCTCTCTCTCTCTCTCTCTCTCTCTCTCTCTGTAGCGCCAGATTTTTCAGTGACCTAAGATGAATTCTCTCTCTCTCTCTCTCTCTCTCTCTCTCTCTCTCTCTCTCTCTCTCTCTCTTCTTAACCAAAAATGAAAGATCCTAAAACCTTATTTGTTTAGCCAATTTTTGTTGACCAGCTTTGCTGCTGCTATGTAACCGAGCACATTTATGGCTGCTCACTTCAAGAGGTGGCAGACCAAAACCATCATGTGGCTCACTGCTTTGAACATGCACTGGGTTTCAGCTGCCACTTCGAGGAGCGGGGGGAGTGGGGGCTTCCACCTGAACATGACAAAATGTTCTCGGAGGGCACTATAATATTTGTGTCTGTCTTCATGTTCAAGGGAAAGAACAAAGTCTCCAAGACAACATCAAGAAGAAGAAGGACCGAAAGTGGCAAAACAAGAACAAGGAGGAGGATCCTTGTTGGGTTTGTGTTGCGAATGTTCATTGGTCTTCCGATTGTCCGAGCCGCTATGGCCTAGAAAAGGGTCCTATACGGATTTAAAATTTGTCAACATGAACGTTGGCAATATTCAAAGGGAGCATCCAGATATGGTAATATACCTAATTACCTATTGCTCTTTTAGTATGTCAATCAATCGACTAATGGGTTGACACTCCTAATATTCATGTATGTGTTGACAAATCTTTCTTTACTTCTTATCACAAACATCAGGATTCCACAGTCCACTACAAAATATGCTCTATTCATTAACAAAGATCATAGTGACAGACCAAAAAACGTCAAGTAGGATTATATTTTGTGACGATGACCCTCACTAACACAGTTCCTCCCGGGCCATCCCACTCGCCAACTTTGTGGATGTTATGGCCTCATTTTAGGCGACGATATTATCCGTCGCTATGCGGGTATATTTTCTGGGACGGATATTATTGTCACAGAAATTATTGGAATGGCGTCGTCATGAGTTATTTCAGGAGATTAACAAGAGAAGACCACGTGTCATTGTCTGTGCAGGCTCCGTGCATGCGGACTTGTGGCGTGTATGCAGGCGGCCTGGAGGCGTGTCTGTGTCCGGCATTGAGGCGTGCGAGCAGGCCGCGTCAGATTTTGTGATTAGCAGACGTCGCCCGCTGTGGTACTCTGTGCTTATTGAAGGCGTGAGATCAGGTGCCGCAGCCTTTGACTGCCCCTCCGGCCGCCTATCCTTCTGTTTATGTGCTTTTTGGTGGGGTGCATGGTTCCGATGGTTCAGGTCATTTGGTGTGGTGAATGCGGTCGAGATTTCTATAGAACTGTCGTCGGGTTACTCTGGCCGGTCAACAAAGCGATAATTGTTCTCGCCGCCAGACAGTACGGTACCCGTCCAATCACACGCCCATTGGCCGAGTAAGCTACCCAGATGGTTGGAGTTACTGGGTACACCCACACGCAGTGTTAAACAGTGCAGAGTAGGCAACGGCTACCGAGGACGGTTAAGCCGTCAAAACATTTGAAAGCACGTTTTTTGGTTGGATCATACTGCAGCCAAAAACTGGGTAGGCATGTAGACGCGTTTGTCACACAGTGCGACTAACGACAAGAAGGGATCATAGGTCGCTAATCCGAACAAATAGGTCGCCATTTAGTGAAGAGGCGAGCAGATAACAAGATCTGTTTCATGTGGCCGGTACGCTGTTTTTTGCCGCTTTCAAGGCTCAGCTACGTGACGTCTTCTTGTACAAAGAATCACATCACCGCAAGCCTCATAAGGTAACACAAAACAAGACAATTCGAGCAATACAACCCTCACTTGAGCAGACCGAGAGTAAGCCTCCCCAATGACCTCGTAACCAGGCCAAATGGCTCACCTATTTTTGGGCTCTTGTCGAAGCGACAAATCACAAAATTATTGGTTTTGGCGAAATATAACAACGTTGAGGAGAAATATAACTAAAATTGAAAAAAATTCTAGTTCGTGATGAGTCCTAATATGCACAGCCACAAAGTTCGTTGAATCAGGCAGCCCCTCCGCTCCAAGCCGTTTCTTTTTTGTTGCTGTGCAGAATCTTCAGTGTCGGCCCGGGTGCAGGTTCTTACGGTGTGGCGCCGCAAGGGCCATGCCCGATGGCGATGGCAGAGCGTACGCTTGGCCACAGCCCGGGCAGTCCAGTTGTTTCATGTGCCCCGGCTGCGGTGAGTTCAACCTATTCCTCCTTCTCGTAACCCTCTCGGAAAATTAAAGCTTGCACCTGCATGTGCACCAGCATCGCATGGAAATATAACACAACTAGCGCTAGATGTAGCATGAACAACAACTACAAAAAAACAACAAAACAAAAGGGCGGGTGGTTACCTTTGGCCGCGGCGGTAGTGCATGGTAGGAGGAAGCACCACACGATAATAGCTAGGAGGGCCATGGCGCGCGAGAGCGAGGATGAAGAAGAAGATCACTCCATTATCGATGTAGAGCTTCTCATTAGCCTTGTGTCTCTGGACAGTTCCCAACGGCTTCTATTATAGTTGTAGTATACTACTACAAATAGCAGCGACATTAACCAATCAGCCGGTGACTCCAGGTCAAAGTCGTCTACCGCTACGGACGTCCCCGATTTATTCATCCTATGTGCAGTCCTTTGCCAAACTGCCAGCCCATCGTCTCAGCGCGATCCTTGCTAGTTGCACTCTTGGACGTGTCAAGCAGGAGTGTAAAATACAGAGTAAATTCCACTTTCGACGGAAGTACATATTATCCTCACACACAAAAGAAGAAAGAAAAAACTCAAGTAGATATTTTGTGATAAAATGGCGGGTTGAACTACATATCCTTTTACTTTTTTTAGCGCGTCCGGTGCACTCCTTGCCACCAAGGGCTTGGTAAGCTACCAATAAAAATTGCAATAGTGCACTCCTAGTGAAACCAGCAATGGGAACATAAGACCCCAAAATCCATGAAATCTAAACATCAATTTCTGTAACATATTTTTTCCGTGGGAATTTCGGTCGCAGTTGCATACAAATGAAAGAATTTATGCAACATACGTGTGGGAATAAGGGCCCCGGTCAGAAAGTAGGGTGAGGAAACACGCCCAAGATTTCTTTTTGGTGATTGACGGTGCAGGGATCTGGCAGTGGTGATCCTGTGGGACGAATGAGGGTTATGACCATAGTGGGAGTAACTTCAGCAGTAACATTGAGTCCAACTTAGCAAATTTGCCTATGTAATAATGACTTAATGAGGAGAGAGGTAGTTTGAATAAATTAGCTAGTTACTGTAACATCATATATCCCAATACAATATGCTAATAAATAAGCTTTGCATGACACCACACTTGACTGGCCATAGTGAGAGTAATTTTAAGAGTAACATCAGGTCCAACTCAGCAAATTTGCCTATATGGCAGTGAGTTAATGGGGAGAAATAAATTGAGTAACTTAACTAGTTACCGTAACATCACATGTCCCAAGACAATATGAGTCTCTAACCTAATATATAAAGCTTTGCATGACATCACATATATGTTCACTGTGAAGATAATAATATAGTCTACGGATATGTATATGTTATTAGTATATGTTACTCTTCACTATGGCTAGTCTACTAGTCAAGTATTAGAAGCAACCTCGACTTTTCGTACCTTCTCGAGCTGTGTGGCCGTCGGGGGAAGGGTGACGAGTCCAAATCATTGAGCGGATGGTGTGTATGGAAAAGAACCAGCAACCACATTACTGCTCGACGAAAATCAAGTCGTGGTAGACTACAGACTTATCGCTCAGCCACAGTATTTCTGTCGCAGTAATTCTTGTTTGCCTGGAATTTCTATCACAGTTACATACAAAATGGAAGAAACTACTTATCACGAAATGCTGCAATAGCCTTGTGCATTTACAGGTCATCAGGCATACACGCCGACGGACGGGTCCGGCCACGGCGTTGCGCGCATGAAAGCGCACCGTGTCTCACTCACGGGCGTGCCCGAAGCCGCCCATCATGGACGTTCCAGTCAGGTTAATCGGGTGCGAGCCGTTCGGGCAGATCAGATGACTCACGTCACCCCTGAGAGCCTCCCGCCTCAAGCCACCCGGCAATGGACGGCCAAGAGATCTATTCGCCCTCGCGCGGCCCAGGAAGGTGGGTACTCCATCATCCTTCGAAGTATAATAATATTCTATGGACATTCTTACAATTATACATTATCAAATAGAATAAGTCATGTATTTTAATTTTGGTTCTTATGTTATCAATCCAAATTATTATTAATCAATTCTGGCAGCGACCCCATAGTGCACATGACCTTTTGGTAAAGTATGTGTGTGTATATATAATATAGTTACAGTAGTGCATGTTGTTCATGGGAGTCCAAGATTGAGCAAATCATGCGTACAGAGAGATCGAATATTTGAAAGAATAGTCACCGTGTAGAACGTATCAGTTTTGTCCTGCCGAAATGTGTGTCGACGGGGTCTATAAAAGATCGGAAGAGGAAGATTCTTCCATGACTAGAGGCCAATCACGTTGTTCTCTCGCTGAATTTTCCAAGGTGTCATGCTGACTGAGGGGAGAGTACTTTGACCATGAACGAGAGCATGCATATCTACACGGTGGAGTCTCCAAGACCAACAAGAGAGCCCTATAATAACGTATGCACAAAGAGGAGAGAACAACGTACGTAGCGGGAAGCTACTGACTACTCCTACATGATAATGGCGCATTCTTCTTCCCTCGCACTGGCCTGCTGGCTATCATCTGCTGTTCCCTGCCACGCTCGACGGCAATCCTACGTACGTAGGAGTAGTACTTGCAGTTATCCCAGCTGGCCGGAATGACGTTTGATCACATGTATACATGCGAATAGGTGTTTCGGACTTTTGTTTGTGTGTTTGAATTTTCACATATACTCCCTCTGTTTCTAAATATAAGTCTTTCTAATATGGACTACATATGGAGCAAAATGAGTGAACCTATACTCTAGAATACATCTATATTCATCCGTATGTAGCCCATATTCAAATATCTAAAAAGACTTATATTTAGGAGGAGGGCCTTATATTTAGGAACGGAAGCCCTCCGTTTCTAAATATAAGTCTTTTTAGAGTTTTTGACGTGGTCTACATACGGATGTATATAGATATATTTTAGAGTATGGGTTCACTCATTTTAGTCCATATTTAGTTCTTTATTGAAATCTTTAAAAAGACTTATATTTCAGGAATGGAGGAAGTACATATTTGAGAGGGAATTGTTTAAAATCAGCCGACCTGCCGTGCCGAGGCTGGCGCTGGTCGCGAGCTTGCCGTGTGTACATGTGGCTCCACATGCCATCCGTATCTCCTTGAACCATTCTCCTCAACGCATCGCCTCATTCAACCTCGTGCCTTCCGACCAGATGAGCCACGGACGTAAAGTCCAATCAGGCGGTGTTGTGCAACGAGGGTCACTGCTTGTCGCCAGTGCTGCTGCAAGGGCTGGCGGGGCGATACGTGGGGGGTGCCCCAAACACGTTTGCCACTGGCTGCTCGCATCTTCTGGGGATGCCATGGTGGGACATCCCGGCTGGGAAAGCTGCAACCTGTGTCTGCAGAAGCTACAATCAGTGCCAGTAAAAGCCGCAACTGGCAGGGCAACGACTGCGCCTGTCGGCTGAGAAAGCTGCAAAGGGCAGTGGGAAAAGGTTCAACCGATGCGTGCTATAGCTACAACCAGCAGGAGGCAATGCTGTAACCGGTGGCACGGCGTGCTACAACCAGCAGGGGGAGGAGATGGAACCGGCATGGCGGAGTTGCAACCATGGTCGATAGACGGTATGGTCAGTGGGTGCTCTTGCTGCGAGCCGTTCCACAAGAGGTGCCACAACGGGATAGTCGCCGCAACGCCGCCATGGAAGCCGTCGGCCGATTTCTTCCTCGTTAGAGCGAGGAGAGGGGGGATTTTTTGTTGGAAGGCGCAATGTGTGTGGCGATGAGACATAATAGGGAGGAGGAGGGATTAGCTTAACCGGGCAGCTGCTACGAAGCTGAATCAAGCGGCTGCTAGGCGAGCTGCTGATTTTTTTTAATGTACTTACAATTTAAATTTGAATTATATTGAATTAAATAAAAATCATAAAATAAAATATCTAAATATGAAAAATAATGATACCTATAGTGTAAACCATTTTTAAGATAATACCATATCATAAAAAACAACACACTCAATTCTAACATAATCCGATAAGACCATAATAGCTAAATATCTACAACTAAAATACATCTAGATACATTCATTTCTTGGACGAGTAATTCCGAACAGAGGGAGTAACTACCAATGATGCACACTTGTGAGGTTCCTGCCATAGATATTTTTGCCCACATTAACCTGGGCCAGGATTAGCAGTGGTGGTAAGTGCTCCTCACTGATAGGTACTAAATTCAAGTGGTGGGCCATGTTTTGTAGCCACCACTGGTATTAGGCCAGATTATCAGTGACTGGTTTCTGAGTCTGCCCACCACTTACTAAAAAAAACCTATAAATTTCCTAGTGTGAGGGGACAAGGAGCAGGTGTCGCGGGAGTAATTGTCGTCCATGGGAAGCACCGGATCTGAGCAGCTGCCACTGTCGACGAGCGATAGGGGAACGGGAGACCGATATATAGGGTGACTTGAAGGACCCAAAGAAAATTAGCGGGAAGCAAAGGAACATTTTAAACAGAATTATGTAGTTATCAGTACAGATCCCTCCTCTCTAATCTTTATCCCACATCTCTACTCCAACGGCCCAGGATCATTTTTCTATTTTTGCACCTGAAGTCCAGATTCTATATACTGGTCTCGCCCCAGGTCAACTTGATCGGCACTAATGAGCTTTTGCCCCAGGAGGATGAACTACGCCTGATGATGCTGCAGAGGGAGGAGACAGTGGGGATGTTGACGATGGGGGTGGGTCGTTGGTGCAGAAGGAGACGTCGGCGACAGCAGTGCGATCGACGAGCAGCCCCTCTGGGAGCAGGAGGTTCCTGCCCATGCCTTTCACCTGCACACACATACATAAATAAATATCCGCCGGTTGGCACATCGATGGATCGTAACATAGTTAGTGAAAACACTGGAGATTGTGTCGCATGCTCAATTACCTCCTTGGACAAGCTGCACGTGCGCCGCACACACGATCAGTGCAGCGGCAACGATCACCCACCACCGGGCGGACGAGGAGGACGATGCAGCAGCTGGCTTCAACATCTTTTGATATTAACTTGTCGATCTATCTGTCTCGACTGCATGTGGACGCATATGCTTGTATGTGTATATATAGGCATGTAGTCTCCGTCTCCTACATGCTCCGGCGAGACCAGAAGGGCAGGCTGCGTGGGAACGACGGCCCAGAGGTCAATGAAAATGAGGGCTAATACGTACCACGTACGTGTACCAGCTGTAGCATAGCTTTGGAATGATAAGGATGCCTAATCTCTCACGCCACAGAACAGTTACAACAGATGCAATTTCCACGAGATTAATCCAATCTGCCACAACAAGTACCTTATCGCGTCCATCAACGAGTACTAATCCAGCAGAGTTACTCTAAGGTCCAAACTTCATGCTCTAGTTAATGGTCAAATTCTCCCCTTGGTCACACGAAGCACCTTGGGAAATTCAGCTTGAGAACAACGTGAGTACGTCTTTTATGTAGAAACCACGGAAGTCAAAGTATCCCAGTCTTGCAGCGTGCAGCAGCCGTCATGATGCGGTTTTGGCTTTGGCAGCATGAAACTGACGGCAAATCAGATGTAGGAAATACACACGGCATTACTATGGACCACACGTGTGGTGAGAAGAAGTTTGGACCGAACGCTTATACTATTATAGATCGCGTCACGTCACCGCACGCATGCACAACTAACAAAACAGATGATGTCAATGAAAATCATTATGATTTTCAGTTTTTAAAATGTTTTATCTCTTAAATGAACAAACCTATTGACAAACCGTTTTCATCATTAAATCCGTCGCGATGAGATCTTTAAAACTAGATCTCATATCGATATGTATCGATTGCCATGTCTATTACACATAAATTGCCATGTGTTTACACTGAAGTTACCATGATAAGTTTCAACTACTTTTTCTTCCATGTTTATAGTAAATTTTGACATGTTATAAAAAAGAGAATTCACAAACTAAAACTTGCCATGGTAGATTACTAAAATTTACCATAATTCATGAAATAATTTTTACACGGTTCATTACTAAAAAGAAATTCATCGTAAATTACTTAAAAAATGCATGGTCAATGACTTAATTTGGCATGAACTATAAACTAAAATCTCCATGGTGAATTACATAAATTTGCCATGATCCATGCACTAAATTTGCCATGGTTCATAAAAATAATAATTACCATGGTCAAAATACTAAAATTGCCATGGTCAAAATACTAAAATTGCCATGATCTATAAACTAAAATTGCCATATCCTATAAACTAAATTTGCCATGATGAATTAATAAAAATTGCCATGATCCACAAAGTAAATTTGCCGTGGTTAATTACTAAAAATTTCCATGGTCAATTAATAAAATTTGCCATGATGAATTAGTAAAAATTTCCGTGATCCATCAAGTAAATTTTCCATTGTTTAAGAAATAAACTCTAGAACTTGGCGTGGCAACACATGTTTATTTGCTATGGCAAAGAACATATCTTAAATTGCTATGAAAAAATATATTAGATTTGCCATGGTCACAAAAAGGAAAGAATTTTCCATGAGTAGATAGAATTTTTTTTGCCATTATATGCATAGTAGATCTGCCATGGACACAAAAAAAAAGTCGCCACTAGCGCAACACCACACTGCCAACAATCGCTCCACCCGACCCATAACCCCTTCCCCGGCCGTGCGCCGAATAATCGTCTCGATGCATCCGTGTCCTAGGAGCGCTCCATGCCATGTATCAATCCCCATGTCGTATATCTGCTTGGGGTCCATGGGTCGTCACCGCAGCTCTCCTAGGCCCTCACCGATGAGTGAAAATAGTTGGAATTTAATGGTAGCTTTGAATCTAGAAGAAAAAAATAGATGAAACATATCATGCCAACTTTAGTGTAAACACTATTGCAACTTGAGTGTAACATCATGGTAACTTTTGGCTCAAAAACAAAAAAGGTCGTCGAAACATATCAATATGGGATCTTATCTTGAAGATCTCGTCGAGACAGATTTAATGGTGAAAACGAATTTTTAATCGGTTTTTATTTAAGAGACAAAAAAATAAAGTTTGAAAAAACCAAAAAAATCCGTTGATGTCATCTGTTTCTTGTGTATGCTTGCATACGATGATGTGACAAGATGAGTAATGATGATGGAGACGTTTGGCCCAAGTTGCTTCGTGCCACACATGTGACACTTATCATTTGGGTTAATAAGCTGCAGGGCCATAATTTTTTTTAATTTTCATCACGAGGGAGGACCCTAGCCCGACTTTTTTTTCTGAGCTGGAATAATTCATTTCATTACTAAATCCGCACAGACTCATGGGCGATCACATCTGAAACAAAGTTCGGAGCCTGCTCCGTCCATGACAAGGAACCTTTCAGTGGGAGGACATAGCTCCCCACCTAAGTACTGGTACAAATATGTAGTGCAAGAACCAGGGACGCGCCTATAGAAACAATAATCCCGATGCACAACTACAACTCACGTACAAAATGTACATACAAATGTTACAAATGGTTCGACACAAGAAAACAACATTCAATATTTCACATAAACCTTCTGAGCTCCTTTCTTATGTCAGAAAGGTACAATTGTTGTTCTGACATGTACCTTAGAGAAAATATTTTTATTCGTTATGTTCAATTGCAATTTTTTTACAAAAGTCTTAGAAATATTTTCTGGTGTAAAATTTGATTACACAAAGAAGATGTCTCAAAAAGATTTCAATATCATTCTTAGTTGTTCCAGTTCCTTTGTTTTTGTTTAGATCATGGATCCAAAACAATGTACGTGTAATCTGTAATAGTTGTGTGTATGAATAAAACTAGATAATACCCCACGATTTGCTACGAGAATCGGCTGCAATACATTTCAATGAGATTTGATTGTGTGGAATATAAATATTTAGATCAATAACACGTGAATCGAAGTTTAAAATACATATGACTTCTTATATTTGATTATGTATAGTTATAAAATATTTATTAAAAATAGAATGGAAAATATTTGTAATGCATTGATGCATGTGGTGATAGGTTTTTTTTATGCATGGTTGCAAGCTGACGCGCACCATCTCTCCATAATTATATGATGATGTGGGATATGCTTAAATCTTGAAGTAAATAAGTTAGTGGCGATCACTCTGCTAGTTTGGTTGATTTTGTCAAAAAGAAAATCTAGTTATCGTTATCCCCTTCTTATATAAATTATGAATTATTTTAAACATATGTACTTGTAGATAATTTAATTTTATGAAAATGTTAGCCATGTATTAAAGATATCCAATCACGTAATTAAATGTAGATCTTATATTAAAAAATATTTAACATGTATTATAATATTTTTTATTATTTATTATAAAATTCGTCACATATTTAAATTATTCAGCATATTTAAAAAATTATTCATCACCTAAATCAAATATGTTAATTTTGTGCTAAAATTATCCACTGTGTGTTTTAAAAATGTTCATCATTTTTTTAAAACTGTTTCAAACATGCTAATTGTGTGTTAAAAAGTATTCATCATGTATTTAAGAAATGATCATCATTTATTAAAAACTTTTTCTTGCATAATTTGCAAATTCTTCTTCTTATTTTTAGAAAAATGGTCTTATGCATTTTTTCATATATTAACTATAATTTTGGTTATCACTTGAATAATTTTTATCTTGTATTCCGAGAATTTTTTTCAATTGAATATATTCATGTAATTATCTAAAAGTGTCCGTGTAATTGAATATATTCACACATTAAAAAAATTCCTCGTATTATTCAAAATACAAAAAGAAGAAAACAAAAAAGATAAATAGGATAAAAATCTAAATAATAGAAAATAAAAAGAAAGTAACGAGAAAAAGGGGAAATTAGACAACAAACATGAGAAAAACCTGACAGAAAGAAAACCCACAAAGTGGTTTTCAGACTGAAAATCCATTAAGCAAACCGGCCCATGAGGTAAACGACCTCCTGATATGTCTCCAACATATCTATAATTTTTTATTGTTCCATGCTGTTTTATTATCAATCTTGGATGTTTTATAATCAGTTTATAGTCATTTTATATCATTTTTTGGTACTAACCTATTGATATAGTGCCTAGTGCCAGTTGCTGTTTTCTGCATGTTTTTTTACATCGCAAGAAATCAATATCAGACGGAGTCCAAATGCCACGAAACTTTACGATGATTTTTTATGGACCAAAAGGAAGAAGTTGGGCCCTGGTTGCACCTGGGGGGAGTCCCGAGGAGGGGACAACCCACTAGGGCGCGCCAGGAGGCCCAGTCACGCCCTAGTGGGTTGTGCCCACCTCGGGTACCCCGCGGACCGCCTCTTTGCTCTATAAATACCCCAATATTCCAGAAACCCTAGGAGAGTCGATGAAATATTCATCCAGCCACCGCAGAGTCCAGAACCACCAGATCCAATCTAGACACCATCTCGGATGGGGTTCACCACCTCCATTGGTGCCTCTCCGATGATGCGTGAGTAGTTCTTTGTAGACCTTCGGGACCGTAGTTAGTAGCTAGATGGCTTTCTCTCTCTCGCTGAATTCTCAATACAATGGTCTCTTGGAGATCCATATGATGTAACTCTTTTTGTTGTGTGTTTGTTGGGATCTGATGAGCTTTCAGTTTATGATCAGTTATATCTTTTTATATCCATGAAAGTTATTTGAGTTTCTTTGATCTCTTATATGCATGATCTCTTATAGCCTCGTATTTCTTCTCGGATATTTGAGGTTTGTTTGGTCAACTTGATCTATTTATCTTGCAATGGGAAGAGGTGCCCGGTAGTGGGTTCGATCTTACGGTGCTTGATCCCAGTGACAGAAAGGCAACCGACACGTATGTATCGTTGCTACTAAGGATAAAAAGATGGGATCTATATCTACGCAATAGATAAACGGATCTTGTCTACATCATGTCATCGTTCTTATTGCATTACTCCGTTTTTCCATGAAGTTAATACACTAGATGCATGCTAGATAGCGGTCGATGTGTGGAGTAATATTAGTAGATGCAGGCAGGAGTCGGTCTACTAATCTTGGACGTGATGCCTATGTAATGATCATTGCCTGGATATCGTCATAATTATTTGAGGTTCTATCAATTGCCCAACAGTAATTTGTTTACCCACCGTTTGCTATCTTTCTCGAGAGAAGCCACTAGTGAAACCTCCGGCCCCCGAGTCTTCTTCCTCATATATTTGCCTTTGCGATCTATTTTTCCTTTGCATTTTTATTCAGATGTATTAAACCAAAAATACAAAAATATCTTGCTGCAATTTATTTATATTTATTTTGTTTGGCGTTTGATCTATCAATCTACTATAATTTCCTCACGTTCGTTTTGCCTATCTTGAGGCGCCGTACCCGAAAGGGATTGACAACCCCTTTAACACGTCGGGTTGCGAGGTGTTGTTATTTGTGTGCAGGTGTTGTTTATGTTGTGTTGCTTGGTTCTCCTACTGGTTCGATAACCTTGGTTTCTTCACTGAGGGAAATACCTACCGTCGCTGTGCTGCATCATCCCTTCCTCTTTGGGGAAATACTGACGTAGTCCTAGAAGACAGGAGCTTTTCTGGCACTATGTCAAAGAGCGATCACCTCCTAAGGCTTTAAACCATCCAGGGCTCACACACGGAGCAGCTTGTGGAGCATCAACTCATGCCAAAACCAGCATCATCGATCAATTCAGGCTGGTTCACCACAGGCACCTAGGCTGGCTCTTGGAGTAGCGGTCCGTTAATGATGGGAGAACGCTATAGTGGCATGGTAAAAAGAACCTAGAGATTCTCGGAGGGAATGATGAGATCATCGGAACGTTTAGCAAGCACTTCAGACGATCCAGGTGTCAAATTATTTGGGGACTCCAAGCTAGTTTAGTTTAACTGCTTTTTTTTAATAACCATAACATCCCTTATTTTATCCATAATAAGGAATAATTAGGATTTCTAAAAAATATAAAGGAAAAAAGAAAGGGTCCACTCATAGGAAACCCATCCATTCCCCGCATTCGGCACTAATCTATTTTTAACGTTGAATTACAGCGGGGAATCATTCCAGTTAGGAAGTTAAGCTCGTTTCTTTTTATTTTACCAGAATTGGAGCCAGTCTATCCATTTATTCACTAGACCCCGAAAATCATAATTTTGGATTCCATTTAGAAAATATTGATTTTATTATGGCATGCTATTTTTTCCGTTCATTACCTTTGATGATCATTCATGCTCTTCTAGACTCTTGGTCATTGATGACATAGCTAACTAATATATGAATCGGCTATTGGATTGATTATACATGATGTTACAACTATATATAGCCGGTTGTTGGGATGTACCGTTAACCTTGCACTAGAGAGGATTTCTTCGCAAAGCAAAAAACAAAGCTAATAAGCTGTGTGATTATACGTGTTCTCTACAAAATGGAACTTTAAAATATAAAATCTAGCCAAAATAATTTGCTTAACCCCTACTTCTTTTCGTCTATAGATCTCTTCATGTCTCTCCTATCTTCGCATAACCTACCAGACCACACCGGAGAACTCCCTAAATCCCACCGTTTTGTTCTCACTTACACACGAGCAAACTGAATGACTAGTGCCTACTTGTGGAGTCTCAAGTTAACTAATATTTGCGTGGTGAGTGATCTAATACTAGCAACTTAAGTTTCGTTCATTGTCATTGAGAAGCAAGAGTGGTTGCACTAAATGTGATTGATACCTCAATCATAACAAAAATGTTGATCCTGAATTTGTCAACACACGGTGGATGATGATGGATGTCAAGACCTGATTCTTTTTGAAAAAAGCTGACAAGGACCCGATTGCTATTTTTTAAGTTATAGGGACCTAATTGCTTTTAAAAAGTTACAGGGACCTAATTGCTTTATATTTTTGTAAGGAACCCGATTGGCTTTAAAAAGAATGTGGGCCCCATTTGTCATAACGCAATGATCAACCTATCGGTCAAAGCTAGCGGTCAACCTGACGAGTGGACCGGAGCTGTCATAATCACGAATAAAACTTCACGGTTCAACCACTTAGGTTTTTTGGAACAGCAAACTAATTTTGTGGTAGCTTTTTGGAAAATTAAGAAAATAAGTAGTTTTTGTAACCCTATCCCGTAATATGGTAGTTTTTGTTATTTCCTCGCAAGAATAGCAATTGGTAATACAGATTCAATAGTCGTCAGGTATATATAACGAAAATCCTACGCACCTCTTTTTTGAAGAAAAAAACATATCTCATTTTTCCATCCTGTTGCGCAATGGTCGTTGCAGTACAATTCCTTGTTTTCCTCGTTCAGTAACGTACCCGTGCCTATTGTCGGAAAAAAAAAATACATGTGACAGAGCCACATGTTGCCGGTTGCAGTTTCAGGTATTTGATCACTTGTTTCAATCGTCATTGGCACAGGCACACAACAACAAATAGCTACACACACAATATATATATAAGTCAAACAAAATATGTAAGTACAGTGCTGATCCTTTATTCAAATCTCTGGCGACTATGGATCGTGCGTGCGTGCGTGTATATATATACACATGGATATACACGGAGCGAGGCGGTTCATGCGTAAGGGTCGACGTTCGCAGTGGCCTCCAGCGTCCTGCGGTGTGGCGCAAGGGCAAACGTCCCCGGCGGCGGCAGCAGAGACGAAGCGGTGACCTTGCCGTAGCCGCAGCCGGGGCAGGTTGTCGACTTGTTGACTGAGGCCGTGGGCGACGGAGGGCATCGTCCGTGATGACTTCCGTCCAGAGCAACTGCATGGGAATGTTACTGCATGATTTCGTGTTTCTGGGTATGATATGAAGAGAGTAGGAAGCAACAAGAGATGAGTAGTCGTTTACCACGGCCCGCCGCCGCCAAGCATGCCAAGGAGAAAAACATGATAGCCAGCACGGCTATGGGGCGCGCGAGGGAAGAAGAAGGCCGCTCCATGAATGATCCTGACCCAAGCTTCTCACTCGTTCTCCTTGTGCGTCGTTTTATATATAAGCAAAATGGTAGATAGCTAGTTGTACTAGTGGAGCACCAGTGTACTACCCCACTAACTTCTAATCTGAGGACTTTGGTATACCTAGGATCTGTTCTTAATTGGCCACTCGCGTAGAAGAAGCATACTGTAATCACATGGTCAAAGTCTCTCGTCTATCGACAGAGGACGTCTGTAAATGAGTGAAAAATCGAGTAGGTATTTGTCGCTGTTATCTAATACACAATTCATGCTTTCCTCGGTAGGATTTGACCATATTGTAATTTTCAATGGAAAGTCTTCACGCCTTCACAATTTTCGGATATACAATGCCCGTATGCCTTTCTACCAAACGGGCATATACTGAGTAAATGTACTTGTCTTACACCGACAATCCATTTAAGTGCGGGTTCAACGTAGTATGGTCTTCTAGCGTGATCCGAGCATGATTTGAGTATGACTGTGGACCTTCTTGTTGCAGTCCAATTCCACCACGTGGAGAAGTTGCATGGAATTTCTGGTAAGTTGCCATTATCAATTGACATGTCGAGAGAAATATAGTCAATAGGAAACTAGCAGGGGGAAAGTTAAAGCTCCAACTTTTTGCGGAATTTTCAGTAGGAGTTTGATCATGCTGACCATACTTAGAGTAGTTATTTGGAATATTTGGCTGACCAGAAAAATGATTAGTTTTTTACAGATAAATTATGCTCTAATATATTCTAGGTGATACCCAAGTTTGTCTTAGATGCAACAGTGATGAACCATGGTACAAGGATAGTGGTGCCAAAAAATAATGAGACGAGTGGGTTGAACAGGGAAGGTCTGCAGCCTCGGTGGAAAGCTCTCGTCCTTCTCGATCGCCTATCTCAACATCCAGGTAAGCGACACCTATGAAGGATTTAACTCGCTAGTAGAGCAGCTTAAATCCAAGAGACCAAGACGGAGCCCTAGTGGGGCCAGTTCGTCTCTAATGGGAGCAAAATGGTCCTAGTAAACAAATGCCTTTCCAGCCTCCCTGTGTTCATGATGAGGCTTTATCTTCTCCCCAAAGGTATCCAAGCGACGTTGGATAAATAAAATTTTGGCTTCTTTTGACAGGAGCCCGGTGAGAAGCAGAAATATGAGATGGTGAAACGGGCTAACATTTGCAAACCGAGGGATCAAGATGGCAAGGGTATCTTGGCGTCTCGTGGGATGAATGTTTTCCTTCTCCCTCAAGTGGGTTTGGAAGGTTCTCTTGGAGATGAAGGCAGTCTTTGGTCTAGTTGAATAAATTGAAGTATACTTTCAACATCACCATCTATTCTCTTGCTCTCTCATTGGGAGGGGTCCCGATTCCGGTGCACTATCCAGCTTCTTAAACCATGGGTCCATGGGGAGCCGGTTCTCTATGGGGGATGGTGCCACCACCCTGTACTGGTTTGACATTGCCATGGTCCTAGATCACACAAAGATGAATTCCCCTCTCTGTTTACCATTTTCTTGGACCCATAACACTATGTTGCCTTCGTTATCCGTAATCATGGTCTTAAGTAGCGGGCTATGTCAAATAGCGACAATTATCCAAATCAGCTATAGTGACGTTATAGCGGGGCTATAGCTCGCTATTCGGCAACTTTATTGGATAATTATACATGAATTTTATTTAGCAACACCATGCTCAAAGCGCTATAGAGGGGCTATAGTGAGGTTATAGTCGGCTATTGACAACCACTATTGTTTGAAACACTCTCCATAATAGACTCTCGACATTTCGTTTTGAAGGACGTTCGCAACAGAGGAAATGAGAGGGCATCTTTGAGGGCCTTGGCTATGCCGAACTTATCACTTCATCCAGGTAAGATCTATTGGACCTTTGAGCCAATGGGTGTCTACTCGTCGGGCTCAACCTGTTGGAAGATTACAACCTGGTGAAAATAAAAATCTTCACCTGGCAGTTGATTAGGTGTCATCTTTCATCGAAAAATGGAGGTCTCTAAATGGAAACGCCCTAGGATTGGTTTGTCCCCATCATGTCATGGATGAGGAAAACAACCACATCTTCCTCCTCTGTGTATCTGATCAGTTCATTTGGAATTGTGCCATGAAAGTTGCGGGTTGCTCCTAATTCCAGGCTTATTTTGGTGATCTATTCACTATCCATGCGAATTTCGCCAGTATGAGGAGGCGCCTCTTCTAGCTTGGCTTTGCTGCAATTGCTTGGACCTTTTGGACCACTCACAACAAATAAACTTCTTAGTGGACAAGCTAATTTGTGCCAGGCTAGGGACTTTGTGTTAAAAATGATTGCCTTTATGCAACAGCGGAAGGCACATAATAAGGAGGTTGCAGGAGAGGGATATGGTAGACCTGATTGTTGTCGGCCTACAGGAGGTGCCCTAACATTTTGCCTTGCCTGCCCGATGCATATGGTGCATTTACATATCTCTTTGAACATTTGGCTTTCTTGTGTTGTGGCCCAAACAGATGTGAATAAAGCGAGGCAAACAACTAGTTTCTGAAGTCTGGTGCTTCTGTGTGCAGAAGAGGGAAACATCTAAGGATTGTTTGGATTTTTTGCTAGCTTTTATTTTGTTTGGAGCTTGTACCATATAAATGAAATTTATTCACTCAGCTTGCTATCTATGTTCCCGAGTACATGTGTGTGTATATAGTGTCGTAAGTGCTATGAATGGATTTTTTTGGGGGTCCATATTGTACTATCTCTATGTCCACTTTGCATTGCCTCATTGCTTTTATTATTACGACATTTTTGTCACAAGCATAGTATGTTCTGAACACCTGGGGGAGGTCATTTTACAATAGTTAGCTAGATCTCCCACCCTGTTCTTAATCCTATGTTTGTTGCTCAAATATCATAGTGAAAGGTCAATTTTATTTTGATTGGGAATGTGACCTCTTGCTAACATTTAGTTACACAGAAAACATAACACATACGACAAAAAAAAGATAGAATCATAATTAATAGAACTAGCATAAATATACGGATGCATCACAAACCAATTGCCAGTCCATATACATAAACACAATATTCAAAGTATCAAGGGCTTCTTTACTTTAATGGGAAAACATGGGGTCCCTTTGTCCTTGTCCCCTAAAACAAAACATGTAAAAGCAAGTTGCTTAGGCCGTTTGCGCCTGTTTGTCATTCTAACTATCAAGAAAAGGAAAAAAGGCAAGGGCGTAGCCAGGCCGCAAAACTTTGCCTCCTAGGCACATTGGCACAATACATATTCATAACTCCCTTGATGTGTCGACGACCAAGATCACATTTCGTCGACTGATTAGAGGGCTGCCAACCAACTTCTTCCTTCAGATAAGATAATAGGGTTTCTTTTGACTATTTTCGACCATATAGCACAATCTTAAGAAAGTTGGGACCCACAAAGTTGCCTCATAGCCTGTCAAGTCCCTTCCTCGCTCGATTTTGACCTCAAGCGAGATATTGGGGATGTCACCTCGGCTTAGAAAAGAGTGACCTTTGTCACTAAGGAGACTCACATCTCGGTCCCTAGCCACGATGGCAAGAGGGGTTGTGGTTGTGGTGCCGCATGTCCAGCGATTGCACTGATGCACACCAGCAGCTTGTGTTATCCTAAACAACATGTTCATCGACAGTGAGCGAGAAACAAGTTCATGACTTTGACGATGACCAAGAGGATGGCGATGTGGTAAGGATAGAGGCCATGATTCTCTTCTACTGCAGGAGTTTCTAGTGATATATTAGTAGACTGAAAATAAAAAGTCACTTGAGCAATTCCGAGATGAACTTATTGAGCACTTCTGGACGCTTCATGGGGCTACCTAGTGCTGCTATTGAATTTGTATTTTCGGTGTTTCAAGTTATGGATTTGAATATCATTGAATTTTATGCATTAGACATATTTATATTTGAATTATTGTGATGTCAAACATAGAGTAAAGCATAAAGTATACGTGCAAATAAAAAAAGTATAGGCCAAGATTGGGGGTTTCTGCTAGGAAGCATTATTGTGGGGCTCGCTAAGTGGGGGAGTTCCCGTTTGAACTGTAGGGCTCTTATTTAGGGGCTACTCATGGACATGATGTGAGAGTCACATGTCCAAAAGGAAAATATGTTCCGTCAACCTACTACTATGCATGCTAGGTTAGGATGTCAGCTTGGAGGTGGACTGTAACAATGGCTTCTATAGGAAGCTGCTCAGCAGAAGAATGCTTTATCATTCAATCAAAAGTTGAGAGATAAAGAGGGATGCCTAAATTCGATGGAGTTGTTTGAGCACAGATAGAGATACTCTTTCTCGCAAGGCGGTGAGGGGTGACGATTTCCATTGAGCTTGCTTTAAGAGGGTTCCGGGTGTTTGAAGTGCTATTATCGGAACTTTGGAATCAACCGCCCCCATGAGTGACCACAAATTATCTCCCACTTCGTAATATTGTGCCCTTGGTTAAGAGGGGCATCCTGGAAACATCCTAGTGTTTGAACAATATAGTGGCAAGTGCTCTTGAAGAACTAGTCGGTATACTTGTAAAAGCATTGATAAGTAGCACGACAAAAAGATCATTCATGTGACATAATAACTTATAGCATATACT
Organism: Triticum aestivum; assembly: GCF_018294505.1. NCBI lineage: Eukaryota > Viridiplantae > Streptophyta > Magnoliopsida > Poales > Poaceae > Triticum > Triticum aestivum. The sequence continues at coordinate 3,362,349 of NC_057802.1, read as the reverse complement.
TGTATTATTTAAAGCTCATAATTATGAAAACATTCATAAGTACAAGCTCAAACAGATAATTCATGCAACATAATATAACATTAAAGTTTGTAATTATGTTTCATGAAAACATTCATAAGTATGTTCAATATGCAAGAGCCTATTTCTGCAGGGTCTTGTGGTGCGGAGCAAGTTCCGCTTTTGGCATAGTTGAGGAGATGGGCGCTGAAGGGAACATGGCGCCGGAGGACTATGCCCATCTCGGTCTCCATCCAGATGGACTGAATATATATGCACATCTTTAATTGATAGAGTACCCAATATTTTCAAAGCTAGTGGTACGTTATTAATCTAATAATTACTTACCTCGTGTGGCCTGCATGCATGGCAGGGAGCGGCATATGAATATGATTGCCAGAATAAACACAACTGGTATGGTGGAATATGTAAAAGATGATCGCGCCATGATTCTTTTCGGACTTATCTCTCTTTGCACGGTGATTACGCGTACCGTACGAGAAACAACTGGTGTAACTATGGAGCTGCTTTGCCTTGACTTATTGGAATAACCTCAGTGGTTTCTATTTATGCACAGAGCAGATTTGCGTTAATCGCCGTAGAAGAAATAACTTCATACACCGCCTCAAGCACAACAATGGATGGGTCACTGACCATGACAACAAGAAAGATATATTTTCCAGGACCATTTCACTAAAGCTACAGGAAGGGGAGTGCCTAGAAGCAAGGACTTCAATTGGAATAATATATCCATTTCGGATGGCGATCTCACCAACCTCGGGGACATTTTCACAGAGAAGGAGGTTAAGCGTGCGGTCTCGGACTTACCCTCTGACAAAGTTCCCGGCCTAGATGGCTTCACGGGTGCCTTTTTCAAGGCATGCTGGGAAGTTATTAAACCAGATAGCATGCTTGTTGTGAACAACTTCTCCAACCTCCATGTGGCAAACTTTCACTGGCAAAACTCGGCAAACATCGTGCTCATTTCAAAAAAAGATGGGCCGGAAGACATCTCAGATTTTCGGCCCATAAGTCTTATCCATGCCATCGCAAAAATGATGGCCACCCGCCTTGCCCCGCACATGCCAAATCTTGTCTCCAACGCCCAAAGCGCCTTCATCATGAAACAAAGCATCCAGGAGAAATTCATGTATGTGCGCAGCTTGGCGAGGCGCTTCTAGCGGAATAAGTCTCCAATGCTGCTTCTCAAGCTTGACATCAAGAAGGCGTTCAACTCAGTGAGATGGGATTTTCTGATGGATCTTTTGAGGCACCTTGGCTTTTCGAGCCGATTTCGAGGTTGGGTGTCGGCCCTTCTAGCATCAACATCATCGAGAGTTTTGATCAACGATGTCATCGAACACCCTATCAAGCATGGTAAGGGTTTCACACATGGAGACCCCTATCCTCACTTCTCTTCGTCCTTGCTATCGACCCACTTCGTCACCACATCCTTGCTAAGGTGACGAGCCAAGGCCAGCTGCACCCTATTCTATCTAGAACTGAGACCCTCTGTGCGTCTCTCTATGCAGATGCTGCTGCCATCTTTGTCAAGCCAATAAAAGAAGACATTCAATTCTTGGCATCCACCCTTGCTAATTTCAAAGAGGCGACAGGTCTGGTGACTAACTGCGCCAAGAGTCATGTGGCAGCTATTTGCTGCGATGGCATTGATCTCGATGATATCCTCATGTCCTTCCCAGCCATCCAAACTACCTTCCCTATGAGATATCTCGGGCTGCCCCTTTTGGTCCGGAGACATCATAGGGTTCACTACCATCACTCGGAAGACAAGGTGGCCGGAAAGCTCACCCCTTGGCTTCGCAGACACGTTAAGTCACTAGGAGGCATTGTTCTTGTCAAGGCGGTCCTCACTGCTATCACGATCTACCACCTCACTTCTCTGGATCTGCCAGTTGAGGTCATCAAGGCAATTGACAATATTAGACGTGCGTATCTTTGGGTGGGATGTGATAAGGTCACTGGTGGGAAATGAAAAATTAATTGGGAGATGGTTTGCAAGCCCAAGTTATATGGTGGATTGGGCGTCCTCAACCTGCAAAAGTTCGCGACCCCTCTCCGTCTACTATGGCTTTGGTTTGAGTGGGCTGATCCCACTAAACCTTGGATTGGCATGGGCACTCCATGCAATGATGATGATAGAAATCTCTTTGCGCCGGCAACTCGGGTTACCATTGGCGATGGTCATCGTGCCACTTTCTGGGAATCACCTTGGCTGGACGGTTTTCGTCCCAAGGATTTTGCTCCGAAGATCTTTGACCTATCCAGGAAGAAAAGAAGGTCTGTCTGCTTGGCTCTCATCGTCAATGCTCGGGTCTGCAACATTATTACCTCTCAGGGCCTCATTTTTGAGCATATTGAGCAATTCACCACCCTTTGGGAGAAGCTCTCTAATGTCATACTCACCCCCGGAGTCGACGATACAATTATTTGGAAGTTTACTGAAGAACCGAAGATGGTGTTTACTCTGTGTCTTCTGCATACAATGCTCAGTTTGAGGGTCTCGTCGCCTCGACCACGATCTCAAACATTTGGAATGCTTGTCCCCCCCCCCCCACACACAAGTGCAACTTTTTGTTTGGTTGATGATCCAGAATAGGGTCAGACTGCCGATAGGTTGCGACGTCGGGGATGGTCGAATTGCAACCTTGACCCTCTTTGCAAGCAGGTTCAAGAGATGGCGCCCGACCTCCTCTTCTAGTGCCGGTTCACAGTGAGAGTGTGGACGGAGATTAAGACTTGGCTTACACTAGTATAAAAAACCCCATTCGTCCTGGTTTGTGAGGGCCATTTGTCCCGGTTCCCGAACCGGGACTAAAGGGTCGTTACTAAACCCTGTCCCTTTAGTCCCGGTTCGCCCAGGAACTGGGACAGATGGGGCTCCACGTGGATGCTGCCGCTTGCCCCAGGCAGGGGGGACTTTTGTCCCGGGTGGTGCCACCAACCGGGACCAAAAGGCTTCCACGCGTCAGCATTACAGGGGCTGGGTTTTTTGTTTTTTTTCTGAGGGGGGGGGGGGTTGGGGGGTTTTGTAGGGTTAATTTAGGGGTTTCATATATTGTGCTAGCTAGCTAATAGAGAGAAGTGTCCTCTCTTATCTCCGTGCTTGGTCGACGCTACGTATAGAGAGGACTCGACACGCTAGCTAGCTAGTAAGCAAATGAAGGAAACTATTAAGTACAGAAGATCGTCATGAACATATACAGAGAGAAGTGATCGACCTCTCCTACTTCAAGAGATTGGCCGAACAACAAGTTTTCGTGTATCTTACCGACGGTACTGGCTACATATATATATATATATATATATATATATATATATATATATATATATATATATATATATATATATATATATATATACACACACACAATGTGTAAGATCTCTTACAATACCCTAACATATGAACTCAACTTCCACATGCATGGTGGTATTCTCCGGCTTTATTGATGACGAGGTCAAGAAAGAATCCAGCCAATTCCTCTTGAATTGCTCGCATGCGATCTTGTGGTAGGAGTTCATTCCGCATCTCCCACGTCTAATTTGAATAACGGGGTCAATACATATATATGAATGAAACTCAACATAAATGATGGTAATAAAATAAAATTGTGAATATTTTTGCTTACGCACTTCATATTGTCTTTTAGAGTAGCCCCGCCTATTCTTGGCCGTCGCGTTGTAGATGAACTCGCAGACGTAGTATCCACAGTAATTATTCCCGGGTTCCTGCCACAAGCACTTTACGAGAAATAAAGGTCAATCAAACTGATAATCAAGCATTATAAATGGCATTGATGAAAGTAGCTAGAATCAACGGGAGATGCACGGAACTAGCTTGCTAGTAGTACTTACTTTTGGGTATTTCCATCGCAGATCCCGCCGAAACTTGTGCGGTGAATACTTTCCAAACCCTGCGAGACAAAGAAAACAATTACTTGATATCATGAAATGAACAAAGTTGCCGATATGGTGTGATAATGATCGATTCAACTTACTTCTCGAGCATTTTAGACATGTCCGCATAGTCCTCGGGATCTTTTCGTCTCGAGTCTAAGACGTTTACTAGTCCCTGCTCAAGCTTAATCTCTAGGAGAATATTGTGGAAACTGCGCACGCATGCATAACTCATCAATTACATTAATTACTATGCACAAGACAATAACACTCACTTGAAGTTGTAAGGAAAGAGTATTGTATGTTTGTTTTGATTTATTACCAACGATCGTAGCAAGTTGTCCTCGGTTTCTTTGGCATGAAATTTAACTGTAAATTCATCTATGACATTTGTGTTAATGAACCCAATATCATACTTTTCAGCTTTTCGGCATTCGACGATCTTCAATCTGCATAATATAGTGAGGATAATTATATATACATGCAATGAAAGAGCTGAGATATATATAGAGACTTAATAACAGAAGTAGTACTCACAGACAGTAGCAAGTGACCGTTAATTTATCGAGGGCCTTTAGATTGAAAAACTGGAAGAACTCCTCAAATGGAACAGACAACTCCTCAATTCCAACGAGGTCATGTTGATTGCTACCTCTTGAGCACTGCGTTAGTTTTCCCTTAAAGAGGAAAGGGTGATGCAGTAAAGTAGCGTAAGTATTTCCCTCAGTTTTTGAGAACCAAGGTATCAATCCAGTAGGAGGCTCCTCAAAAGTCCCACGCACCTACACAAACAAACAAGAACCTCGCAAACAACGCAATAAAGGGGTTGTCAATCCCTTCATGGTAACTTGCGAAAGTGAGATCTGATAGAGATAATAAGATAAGATAGATATTTTTGGTATTTTTATGATATAGATTGGAAAATAAAAGATGCAAATAAAAGTAGATGAAAAACTTATATGATAAAAGATAGACCCGGGGGCCATAGGTTTCACTAGTGGCTTCTCTCAAGATAGCATAAGTATTACGGTGGGTGAACAAATTACTGTCGAGCAATTGATAGAAAAGCGCATATTTATGAGATTATCTAGGCATGATCATATATATAGGCATCACGTCCGTGACAAGTAGATCGAAACGATTCTGCATCTACTACTATTACTCCACACATCGACCGACTCCTACCTCAATCAAGAGTATTAAGTTCATAAGAACAGAGTAACGCATTAAGAAAGATGACATGATGTAGAGGGATAAACTCAAGCAATATGATATAAACCCCATCTTTTTATCCTCGATGGCAATAATACAATATGTGCCTTGCTGCCCCTGCTGTCACTGGGAAGGGACACCGCAAGATTGAACCCAAAGCTAAGCACTTCTCCCATTGCAAGAAAGATCAATCTAGTTGGCCAAACCAAACTGATAATTCGAAGAGACTTGCAAAGATAACCAGTCATACATAAAAGAATTCAGAGAAGATTCAAATATTGTTCATAGATAAACTTGATCATAAACCCACAATTCATCGGCCTCAACAAACACACCGCAAAAGAAGATTACATCAAATAGATCTCCACGAGAGAGGGGGAGAACATTGTATTGAGATCCAAAAAGATAGAAGAAGCCATCTTGCTAATAACTATGGACCCAAAGGTCTGAGGTAAACTACTCACACTTCATCGGAGAGGCTATGGTGTTGATGTAGAAGCCCTCCGTGATGGATGCCCCCTTCGGCGAAGCTCTAGAACAGGCCCCAAGATGGGATCTCATGGGTACAGAAGGTTGCGGCAGTGGAATTGGGTTTTTGGCTCCGTATCTGATCGTTTGGGGGTACGTAGGTATATATAGGAGGAAGGAGTACGACCGTGGAGCAACGTGGGGCCCACAAGGGTGGAGGGCGCGCCTAGGGGTGTAGGCGCGCCCCCCTACCTCGTGGCTTCCTGCTTTGTTTCTTGACGTAGGGTCCAAGTCCTCTGGATCATGTTCGTTCCGAAAATCACGTTCCCGAAGGTTTCATTCCGTTTGGACTCCGTTTGATATTCTTTTTCTGCGAAACTCTGAAATAGGCAAAAAAACAACAATTGTGGGCTGGGCCTCCGGTTAATAGGTTAGTCCCAAAAATAATATAAAAGTGAATAATAAAGCCCAAGAATGTCCAAAACAGAAGATAATATAGCATGGAGCAATCAAAAATTATAGATACATTGGAGACGTATCAAGCATCCCCAAGCTTAATTTCTGCTTGTCCTCGAGTAGGTAAATGATAAAAACAGAATTTTTGATGTGGAATGCACTTGGCATAATTTCAATGTAATTCTTCTTAATTATGGTATGAATATTCAGATCCGAAAGATTCAAGATAAAAGTTCATATTGACATAAAAATAATAATACTTCAAGCATACTAACTAAGCAATTATGTCCTCTCAAAATAACATGGCCAAAGAAAGTTCATCCCTACAAAATCATATAGTTTAGTCATGCTCCATTTTCGTCACACAAGAATGCTCTCATCATGCACAACCCCGATGAAAAGCCAAGCAATTCACTAGTGGCTACTCTCAAGAGCATAAGTATTTTACGGTGGGTGAACAAATTACTGTTGAGCAATTAACAGAATTGAGCATAGTTATGATAATATCTAGGTATGATCATGTATATAGGCATCACGTCCGTGACAAGTAGATCGAAACGATTCTGCATCTACTACTATTACTCCACACATCGACCGAGTATTAAGTTCATAAGAACAGAGTACCGCATTAAGAAAGATGACATGATGTAGAGGGATAAAATCAAGCAATATGATATAAACCCCATCTTTTTATCCTCGATGGAAACAATACAATAAGTGCCTTGTTGACCCTGCTGTCACTGGGAAAGGACACCGCAAGATTGAACCCAAAGCTAAGCACTTCTCCTATTGCAAGAAAGATCAATCTAGTAGGCCAAACCAAAGTGATAATTCGAAGAGACTTGCAAAGATAACCAATCACACATAAAAGTATTCAGAGGAGATTCAAATATTTCTCATAGATAAACTTGATCATAAACCCACAATTCATGGGATCTCGACAAACACACCGCAAAAAGAGTTACATCGAATAGATCTCCAAGAAGATCGAGGAGAACTTTGTATTGAGATTCCAAGAGAGAGAAGAAGCCATCTAGCTAATAACTATGGACCCAATGGTCTGTGGTAAACTACTCACAACTCATCGGACAGGCCTTGGAGATGATGTAGAGGCCCTCCATGGTCGATCCCCCCTCCGGCGGAGCGCCGGCGAAGGCTCCAAGATGGGATCTCGCGGATACAGAAGGTTGCGGCGGTGGAAATAGTTTTTCGTGTTGCTCCTGGATGTTTTCAGGGTACGTGGATATATATAGGAGGAAGAATTAGGTCGGTTGACGCTCGAGGGGCCCACGAGGGTGGGGGCGCGCCGGGCACCCTCGTGGCCGCCTCGTTTGTTGCTTGACGTCCTCTCCAAGTCCCCTGGATTTCGTTTGTTCCAAAAAGATCGCTCCCGAAGGTTTCATTCCGTTTGGACTCTGTTTGATATTCCTTTTCTTCGAAACACTGAAATAGGCAAAAAAAACAGCAATTCGGGCTGGGCCTCCGGTTAGTAGGTTAGTCCCAAAAATGATATAAAAGTGTAAAGTAAAGCCCATAAACATCCAAAATGGGTAATATAATATCATGGAACAATAAAAAATTATAGATACATTGGAGACGTATCAAGCATCCCCAAGCTTAATTCCTGCTCGTCCTCGAGTAGGTAATGATAAAAACAGAATTTTTGATGTGGAATGCTACCTAGCATATTTCTCAATGTAATTTTCTTTATTGTGGCATGAATGTTCAGATCCAAATGATTCAAAATAAAAGTTCATATTGACATAAGAAATAGTAATACTTCAAGCATACTAACTAAGCAATCATGTCTTCTCAAAATAACATGGCATTAGAAGGTTCATCCCTACAAAATCATATAGTTAGGCTATGTTTCATTGTCATCACACAAAATACTCCCATCAAGAACAACCCAGGTTTCAGGCAAGCAATTGGTTCATACTTTTTAACACGCTTCAGCTTTTTCAACTCTCATGCAATACATGAGCGTGAGCCATGGATATAGCACTATGGGTGGAATAGAATATGATGATGGAGGTTATGTGGAGAAGACAAAAAAGGAGAAAGTCTCACATTGACGAGGCTAATCAACGGGCTATGGAGATGCCCATCAATTGATGTCAACATGAGGAGTAGGGATTGCCATGGAACGGATGCACTAGAGCTATAAATGTAAGAAAGATCAACAAAAGAAACTAAGTGGGTGTGCATCCAACTTGCTTGCTCACGAAGACCTAGAGCATTTTGAGGAAGCCCATCGTAGGAATATACAAGCCAAGTTCTATAATGAAAAATTCCCACTAGTATATGAAAGTGACAACATAAGAGACTTTCTATATGAAGAACATGGTGCTACTTTGAAGCACAAGTGTGGAAAAGGATAGTAACATTGCCCCCTTTTTATTTTCTTTTTTTGGCCTTTTTTTTTCTTTTTTTCTTTGGCCTTTTTTTGGGGACAATGCTCTAATAATGATGATCATCACACTTCTATTTATTTACAACTCATGAATTACAACTCAAAACTAGGACAAGATATGACTCTATATGAATGCCTCCGGCGATGTACAGGGATGGGAAATGAATCAAGAGTGACATGTATGAAAAATTATGCATGGTGGCTTTGCCACAAATACGATGTCAACTACATGATCATGCAAGGCAATATGACAATGATGATGCGTGTCATGATAAACGGAACGGTGGAAAGTTGCATGGCAATATATCTCGGAATGGCTATGGAAATGCCATAATAGGTAGGTATGGTGGCTGTTTTGAGGAAGATATAAGGAGGTTTATGTGTGATAGAGCGTATCGTATCACGGGGTTTGGATGCACTGGCGAAGTTTGCACCAACTCTCAAGGTGAGAAAGGGCAATGCATGGTACCGAAGAGGCTAGCAATGATGGAAAGGTAAAAGTGTGTATAATCCATGGACTCACATTAGTCATAAAGAACTCATATACTTATTGCAAAAGTTCTATTAGCCCTCGAAGCAAAGTACTATTACGCATGCTCCTAGGGGGGAGGTTGGTAGGAGTTAACCATCGCGCGCCCCCGACCTCCACACAAGGGAAGGCAATCAAAAGAGCACCCCATGCAATAAATTTGTTACACAACTTTTACCATACTTGCATGCTATACGGGACTTGCCAACTTCAACACAAGTATTCTTCAAATTCACAATTACCCAACTAGCATGACTCTAATATCACCACCTCTATATCTCAAAATAATTATCAAGCATCAAATTGATCATAGCATCCAATTCACTTCCTATGGTAGTTTTTATTATACCCAACTTGGATGCCCATCATTCTAGGACCAATTTTATAACCATAGCAAATACCATGCTGTTCTAAAAGACTCTCAAAATAATATAAGTGAAGCATGATAGATCAACAATTTCTACAAAATCAAGCCACCGCCGTGCTCTAAAAAGTATAAGTGAAGCACTAGAGCAAAAACTGTCTAGCTCAAAAGATATAAGTGAAGCACATAGAGTATTCTAATAAATTCCAAATCATGTGGGTTTCTCCCAAAAGGTGTGTACAGCAAGGATGATTGTGGTAAACTAAAAAGCAAAGGCTAATATCATACAAGACGCTCCAAGCAAAACACATATCATGTGGTGAATAAAAATATAGCTCCAGGTAAAGTTACCGATAAACGATGACGAAAGAGGGGATGCCTTCCGGGGCATCCCCAAGCTTAGGATTTTGGTTGTCCTTGGGTATCTTGGGGTGCCATGGGCATCCCCAAGCTTAGGCTCTTGCCACTCCTTATTCCATAGTCCATCAAATCTTTACCCAAAACTTGAAAACTTCACAACACAAAACTCAACAGGAAATCTCATAAGCTCCGTTAGTGCAAGAAAGGATGACCACCACATAAGGTATTGTAATGAACTCATTATTTATTTATATTGGTGTTAAACCTACTGTATTCCAACTTCTCTATGGTTCATACCCCCCGATACTAGCCATATATGCATCAAAATAAGCAAACAACACACGAAAAATAGAATCTGTCAAAAACAGAACAGTCTGTAGCAATCTGTAACTTTCGAATACTTCTGGAACTCTAAAACTCCTAACAAAATAGGAAGGCCTGGGAAATTTGTCTATTGATCTACAGCAAAACGAATCAACGCAAAAGCACGTTTCTGTGATTTACTAAAATTATTCTCGTGCGTGCAAAAGTTTCTGTTTTTCAGCAGAATCAAATTAACTATCACCGTAGGTTATCCTATAGGTTCTACTTGGCACAAACACTAATTAAAACATAAAACCACATCTAAACAGAAGCTAGATGAAATATTTATTACTAAACAGAAGCAAAAATAAAGAAACAAAAATAAAATTGGGTTGCCTCCCAACAAGTGCTATCGTTTAACGCCCCTAGCTAGGCATAAAAGCGAGAATAGATCTAAGTAGTGCCATCTTTAATTTTCAGTTTTTAGCGGAGTCATGCTCGAATCCGGGAGGTTCTTTACGTTTCCCTTCATACTCGGAAATTTTTAGATCTAAAGAATCCAACCACTTATTGCAAAAAGTAATCAACATATTCATGCGGTGAAGATTTCCGCTAACAATCTTAAGAGGTTCAAGAGACTTTTGTAAGATTTTTGTTACTTCGCAAATCTTTTCAAACACTTGTGTTTCTTCTTGGGTAGGATGTGGCCCCCTTTTTGAGGTAGTGTTCCCACTATTCCCTCTATAATTTCATGCGCAATACTGGGATCAATTTCAATAAAATTTCCTTTGGCAATGCAATCCAAGAGTTGTCTATGGGACATATTTAGCCCAACATAAAAATTGCGAAGTAAAATTCTAAAATTCACCTCTAGGGTGCAATTACGATAAGATTCCATCATCATATACCAAGCATCTTTTTAAGTTTTCTCCTTGCCTTTGCTTGAAGTGAAGAACTTCAAACTCGGGAGACATAGGAGCGGATAAGGGACTAGCCATGACGACGAGATAAACAATCTAACACACGAGCACACAAAAGGCAAGCGAGAGAGAGAAGATTGGGAAAGAGAGGGCGAATAAAACGGCAAAGGTGAAGTGGGGGAGAGGAAAAACGACGAGCAAATGGCAAATAATGTAATGTGAGGGAGATGAGTTTGTGATGGGTACTTGATATGTCTTGACTTGGGCGAAGACCTCCCCGGCAACGGCGCTAGAAATCCTTCTTGCTACCTCTTGAGCACTGCTTTGGTTTTCCCTTGGAGAGGAAAGGGTGATGCAGTAAAGTAGCGTAAGTATTTCCCTCAGTTGAGAACCAAGGTATCAATCCAGTAGGAGGCTCCTCAAAAGTCCCACGCACCTACACAACAAACAAGAACCGCGCAACCAACGCAATAAAGGGCTTGTCAATCCCTTCACGGTAACTTGCGAAAGTGCGATCTGATAGAGATAATAAGATAAGATAAATATTTTTGGTATTTTTATGATATAGATTGGAAAATAAAAGATGCAAATAAAAGTAGATGGAAAACTTATATGATAAAAGATAGACCCGGGGGCCATAGGTTTCACTAGTGGCTTCTCTCAAGATAGCATAAGTATTACTGTGGGTGAACAAATTACTGTCGAGCAATTGATAGAAAAGCGCATAGTTATGAGATTATCTAGGCATGATCATGTATAGGCATCACGTCCGTGACAAGTAGATTGAAACGATTCTGCATCTACTACTATTACTCCACACATCGACCGACTCCTACCTACATCTAGAGTATTAAGTTCATAAGAACAGAGTACCGCATTAAGAAAGATGACATGATGTAGAGGGATAAACTCAAGCAATATGTTATCAACCCCATCTTTTTATCCTCGATGGCAACAATACAATAAGTGCCTTGCTGACCCTGCTGTCACTGGGAAAGGACACCGCAAGATTGAACCCAAAGCTAAGTACTTCTCCTATTGCAAGAAAGATCAATCTAGTAGGCCAAACCAAAGTGATAATTCGAAGAGACTTGCAAAGATAACCAATCACACATAAACGAATTCAGAGGAGATTCAAATATTTCTCATAGATAAACTTGATCATAAACCCACAATTCATCGGATCTCAACAAACACACCGCAAAAAGAGTTATATCGAACAGATCTCCAAGAAGATCGAGGAGAACTTTGTATTGAGATTCAAAGAGAGAGAAGAAGCCATCTAGCTAATAACTATGGACCCGAAGGTCTGTGGTAAACTACTCACAACTCATCGGAGAGGCCTTGGAGATGATGTAGAGGCCCTCCGTGGTCGATTCCCCCTCCGGCGGAGTGCCGGCGAAGGCTCCAAGATGGGATCTCGCGGATACAGAAGGTTGCGGCAGTGGAAATAGTTTTTCGTGGTGCTCCTGGATGTTTTTGGGGTACGTGGATATATATAGGAGGAAGAAGTAGGTCGGTTGATGCTCGAGGGGCCCACGAGGGTGGGGGTGCGCCCGCCCCCAGGGGGCGCGCCGGGCACCCTTGTGGCCACCTCGTTTGTTTCTTGACGTCTACTCCAAGTCCCCTGGATTGCGTTTGTTCCAAAAAGATCGCTCCCGAAGGTTTCATTCCGTTTGGACTCCGTTTGATATTCCTTTTCTTCGAAACACTGAAATAGGCAAAAAACAGCAATTCGGGCTGGGCCTCCGGTTAGTAGGTTAGTCCCAAAAATGATATAAAAGTGTAAAGTAAAGCCCATAAACATCCAAAACGGGTAATATAATAGCATGGAACAATCAAAAAATATAGATACGTTGGAGACGTATCATTGATCCTCTTTAACTTTTAGCGTCAAAGTATAGATTTTCTTCCCAGCTGACTACTTTCTGCAGGTTTCCATGTACCAATCATGGAATCTTCGCATCATCGTTGTTAGAGTTGTTCCATCTTTGATGAGAGGCTTCTCGTACTCGTATTTGAATTTGTCCGCCTCCATTATATCAAAATGTGCATCGTCGTAATCTCCTGGATTGGTACCGGGCAAGATCCCTGGATGATTAGCGACGATATCGCTAGACACCTTGAGCAGGGGGCATGATTGGTTCGCTTGTTCACCGAGTTGGGGATTTTTTTCCCAGGTCTTCGTTCTAGTAACCTTTTGTCACTGCAAGTACTTCACGACTGCTTCGCTTCCTTATATGTCTTTTCAGTAATGCGCTCATAGTTGGTTTGCGGCGGATACGGTGGTGGTTGCTGCAGGGCATCCAAAGTGCGCTTCGCTTTCACCGGATCTATCTTCTCCTCCGGAGGTGGATGTCTCTTAGCTCTTAGGGTTGCGAAGTAGTCCTTCACTTGGGCTTGACAGATCTCCTCGTTTTCCTGTTCGGTCATCTCGTATGGTAACTTCTCTGGAGTCTTGAGAGATGGACCAAATCTGTATTGCCTCCCGCCTGTACTGCTAGACGTCGGAGCAGGCCGAGCGGTTGCGGCTTTCTTCTTTAGTTGCTTATGAGGCGGAGGAGAAGGACTGCGACGCGCTGGATCAGCCGGAGCGGCGGCGGGTCTCTTCTGCCCTTGCTAACGAGGCGGAGAAGGAGAAGGCTGGCTGGTCGGGCGCGCCGACGCAGGCAGAGAAGGAGGCGGAGTGCCGCCACGCGCCGGAGAAGGAGGCGGAGTGCCCTGATCACTCGCCGGAGGAGCAAGCGGAGGAGGAGGCGGAGTGCCTTGACTCGCCGAAGGAGGAGGAGGCGGAGGCGTCCAGTTCGGAAGGTTGATGAGCTCCTTCCGCCATAGGCATGGAGTCTTCAAAGCAGAACCTAGCCGAGTCTCCCCTTCACCGGTAGGGTGGTCAAGCACGAGCTCCTCAAATCCCTCTGTTATTTCTTCCACCGTCACCCTAGCATATCCTTTTGGAATTGGACGCAGTGAAAAGTTGCGCCAGGTTCAGGAGGTCGAACAGAGCCGACAGCCGCCTTGACTTTGTGGTTCTGCCATTGCGTCATAAGGTGGCAATGTTGAGACTCCGTGATAGCATCCACGGGGTAGCTAGCAGCAGCCGTGAAGACAGGCTCCAGCTGAAGCAGCTCGGTGGAAGCCACGCTGCTTCTCCGCTGAGATGGCGGGGTAGCTTCGGTAGGTCGCTTGCTTCGAACTGCATCTCATTCGCTCTGCTCCACTTTCCACCTCCTCTCTTGGCATTTGTAACCGCCTGCGTCCGGAAACCCAACCTTCCACGGAACGAGCCTGGCGTGCCTCGTGTCCGTCCAGGGTGCTCAGGATTCCCGAGGGCCATTGTGAGCTCGTCCGTCTCTATGTCTGGAACGAACGTCCCTTCTTGCGCTGTGTTAATATCGTGCTGAAGCTTCGTGAGGGGTATTCGCAGTTGCTCCCTCGTCCAAACGCACTTCCCTGTTATAGGGTCCAAGGTTCCGCCAACCCCGAAGAACCAAGTCCGGCAACGGTCTGGCCAGTACAGTGTCTCTGGTTCAACCCCTTTATCAAGCAGGTCGTTCTCAGCCTTGGCCCAGAACGGTCGGGCTTTGAGGTAGACACCTGACCCCGTGTGATGGTGATGCTCCTTCTTCGTAGCATTTATCTTGTTTATCGCTGACATCTTCTTACTCCTATCCAATGTCTTGTTGGCCACAAATGCGTCCCATTGATCTCTGAGCTTCTCAAATCGGCCGACGAATTCTGGTGTCTTTTTTTTGTCGACAAACTTTGCTTTCAGCTCATTCTTCCACCTCCTGAATAGTTTTGCCATCTTCTTGAATGCAAAGGACTTGATCATTGGCTCCATAACTAGATTCTCCGGATCCTCCTCTTCTGGTAGGGTGAAATTTACCTTCAGCGCTTTCCAAAGATCTTCTTTCTGTCTATCTTCGACAAAAGAAACTTGAAGCTCTTCATCCTTAGGCTGATTCCATAGCTCGATGCTGATCGGGATCATGTCCCTAACAAGAACCCCACACTGAGCAGTAAATGCGTCCTTGGTCCGGAGGGGTTCAATTGGTTGGCCATCGCGCGTGATTGCTATGAGCGTGAACCTTTCATCTGAGCGCAACTTTTTCTTCGGGCCTCGTCTCTTTACCGAAGTTGTGCTCGATCCGGAGGGCTAGAAATAAGAAGAAAGACGAGAGTTAATATGTGTAGATAGCACAAGCTTAATTAATATATATACCTGGCCGGACTCTGTTCGGTCACCGGAGCTGTCATCACGGTCTCCTTCTTGCACCAGCATTCGGTCACCGGAGCCATCATAATCATGTCCTTCCTCCTCCGTTGTTCGATAACCGTAGCCTGCTTCTTCACCCTCTCCTTCCAGACCATCGGTTTCGTTGAGATATGACATGACATCAGCTCCGGCTGCGATTATGTCCTCCAACACCCGTTCTGCTTCCTCGTCTCGACCGTGCTCCATAGTTTCTGCAAATATTACAACATGGCAATTATTATACAAACATGACAGATGGATATATTAGTGGCAAACGTAGACCTAGCTATAGCTATTCACAACAAGGAATTATATTAATTAATGGCCTCGATGCTTCTCTAGGGCTTGGGGTGGCCTCGGCAACGCTTAAAGGGTTCGGGGTGGCCTCGACGACAACGCACTTTTAACTTGGTAAAGGAGGGGGTATAACGACAACGATGACATACATACATGGAAAAAAATGTTATCGGGGAGGGGGTATATCGACCCCCCCCCCTCATGTCGAAGTTATCGGGGAGGGGGTATCGACCCCCCCCCCCTCATGTTGAATATATGTTCAATTCCCGAGAAAGTTAGGAACCGGAGGGGGACTCCTCCCCCCTCATGTCTGATGAGTTTTTACTCCCTCTCTCCCATGAAACATTCATCGAACAAACTTAATACGAGTTTCAACAGAAAACATTCATCGAACAAAATTACAACAGAAAAAATTGACCAAGTTTTCATATATCATCATCATCTACTACAAAAAAAATTGACATATTCTTTGCATATGAACATACAAACATTTGCATATTCGACAATAATATCACCAAAAAAATTCTATGAAGTTAACATTAAAAATTCTAACTTTTGCATATTCCTAGAACCCTCGAACCCTCGACCCTAGAAACCTAGAACCCTCGAACCCTCGACCCTCGAACCCTCGACCCCTCGAAACTCGAACCCTCGAACCCTCGACGACCCTCGAACCATCGACCCCCTCCCCCCTCCTCATGTCGAAGTTATTGGGGAGGGGGTATATCGACCCCCCCCCCCCTCATATCGAAGTTATCGGGAAGGTGGTATATCGACAATGACATACCCGATAAAAAATAAGAAGAGGAAGAAAAAAAAGAGGAGAAGATCAAAGAAAAAAAAGAAGAAAAAAATAGGAGAAGAAGAAAGGAATAGAGGTGAACAAGAAAAAATAGAAATTACTCTATTTTTTTCTTCTTCTCTTCTATTCCTTTCTTCTGCTCCTCTTTTTTTTCTTTTTTTTCTCTTCTTATTTATTTCTCCTCTTCTTCCTCTCCTTTTCTTCTCCTTTCTTCCTCTCCTTCTTCCTCTTCTTATTATTTTCCTTTTTCTTCTCCTTCTTTTTCTTCTTCTTCCTTCTTCCTTCTTCCTAGCTAGATATATATTTTTTTCTAAAAATGTAACTTTTGCATATATAAAACTTTTTCTTCTTCTTCCTTCTTCCTTCTCTTCCTTCTTCCTAAATATATAAAAAAATTCTAAAAATAAAACTAACCTAAAATGCACTAAATAAAAGAACATACATAGATAAAACTTTTCTAAAAATCTAACTTTTGCATATATGAACATATATACACAGAGAACATACATACATATAAATAAAAAAATTAATACATATATGAAAAAAACATCATATGGACAAAAAAACATCATATGATCATATGAACAAAAAACATCATATGAACAAAAAAACACCAAAGAAAGGGCGCCGGACCGTAGCGCGGGGCAGCGCGGCGACGGTGTCGATCGGGGCAGGGCGGCGCGGGGCGGTGACGGCGTCGGGGCGGCGACGACGTCGGGGCGGCGCGGGGCGGTGAGACAGCGCGGGGTGGCGCGTGGCGACAGCGTTGGGGCGGCGCGGGGCGGTGACGGCGCGGGGCGGCGACGGCGATGGCGTCGGGCAGCCTGGCGGCGTCGATGAGTTCGGCGTCGTCGGTGGGGCAAATGGTCGATGAAACTGAAAATTTTCACACAAGTCCTGCTTATATACACGAAGCATTGGTCCCGGTTCATGGCACCAACCGGGACCAATGCCACCTTTTAGTCCCGGTTGGTGCCACCAACTGGGACCAAAGGTCTCTTTTCAGCAGCCCAAAGGGCGGCAAGCAGAGGCCTTTGGTCCCGGTTGCTGGTACCAACCGGGACTAAAGGTGGGGCATTGGTACCGGTTCGTGGCACCAACCGGGACCAATGCCACCCTTTAGTCCCGGTTGATGCCACCAACCAGGACCAAAGGACCTGTGCTGCCCGCGTCGCGGCCAAAGTTTAGTCCCACCTCGCTAGTTGAGAGAGCTCGAGAGTGGTTTATAAGCGCTGCTGCGCCAACCCTCTCGAGCTCCTCTCAACTGCAGGCTTTCGGGCCTAATCTGTCACTATGTGCCTGTGGGCCTACTGGGCCTACTGCGGGCCTGAATCCTGGCCCATTGTTGGGTTTCTAATCGTATTCAGGCCGTGGTGGCCCTTTAGGTGGCACTTTTTTTATTTTTTTGTTTTCTTTTTTGCTTTGTTTATTTTATTTTGTTTCTACTTAGAGCAAAATACTTACTAGGTTTTCAGTGATTCTTTTAGCTTTTAGGTAATAAAAATTATAAACTTTCTGTTAGTGCAATTTGTTTTCTAATTTGTACAGTTTAAATTTGAATTTTTGGAAATTTGTGTGAATCACTAGTTTTTGAATAGCTTTACTATAAAAATAGATTTTTGAGTGATTCTTTTTCCTGCTATTTAATATTACTGTGTTTTATCATTATATTCAAAAACATATTTTGTTATTTTAGTTTCGAACAAAACATTCTTTATGATAAATTTTTTGCTATTAAAGTTTCTAACAAAAAATTCTTTATGAAAATTCTTTTTTCTTTTAATGTTTTGAACAGAAAATACTTTGATAATTTTAGTTGCATAAATTCTATATAATTTTAGTTTCAATAATACTAGAGGTTTTATTAAAGTTTTTTCTGTTTCTACTTATTTATTTTATTTTGTTTCTACTTATTTATTTTCTTTTTTATTTAGATTTATATTATGAAAATTACTTTTGCTTTTAATGTTTTACACACAAAAGCCCTCTCCCCTGGTTGGTTCATTGGTCCCGGTTCGTGGCTTGACCCGGTGCTAAAGGCACCCTTTGGTCCCGGCTCAGGCCAGCAACCGGGACCAATGGTGGTGGGCCAGGAGCGACGCCCATTGGTCCCGGTTCGTCCCACCAACTGGGACCAAAGGGGCCAGACGAACCGGGACCAAAGCCCCCACGAGGCCCGGCAGGCCCCCTGGCCTCACGAACCGGGACCAATGGGCCCATGGGCTTACCTGGCCCGAACGAAAGCCCTGTTTTCTACTAGTGTTAGTTTTCACGACATCAACCCGACGGATTGGAGACTTGTGCCCTCGGTGAGAGTTTGGTGGAACGAGGTTTGTCACGAAAGGGGTGACTTGCGCAAGGCTCGGAACACCTTGATGATGCTTGCTGCGTGGGAAATCTGGAACAAGCGCAACGCGAGGAACTTCCGCAACATAGCCGCCCCTACTACCGTCGTCATCGCCAAGATCAAGGATGAAGCCTCTCTTTGGGCTCGTGTGCGTGCGAAGTATTTGAGTAATATAATGCCGCGAGAGTAATTTGTAATCGCCCGCTTGGTTGAACCATGTCTACTCCTCTTCTTAATTAATGAAAATCGCAAATCTTTTGCCTTGTTTCAAAAAAAGAGAGCACGTTCTTAAGTCAAGAGTTCAGACTAGCTACTAGTCCTGCTCTGCAGATTCGCTGTGATGGAGGCCCTCCATCTCATGGTGATCGATTCACAGCGACTCCATTGGTCAAAGTCGTCACACGCACTAACAGATTTCCACCACAAACCATGGTAATCAACATGTTCCATACAAATGCACAATGCACGCAATAGCTTACACTTATATAATAATAATAATAATAATAATAATAATAATAATAATAATAATAATAATAATAATAATAATAATAATAATAATAATAATAATAAGGTACTCCCTCCGTCCCAAACGTAAGCTATGCACAGGTTGCCGAAATAGGACGCTGCTATGCGACGCTCGCCGCAAACAGCATCACATGCTGGCCCACGTCTATGTAAGGTAGGTCGCCCCATCGGATTATGATAGCGTGTTTTCTGTGTATTAGTTATGCTACACAATATATGTTGGTTTCTTCCTTATTTATTAATTTTCTATTTCACATTTATTTTTTCATTGCAGTTGTTTAAAACGAAAAAGAGAAAGTTTCGTTCATCTGTGTACCAAAATGATCCTGCATATCTAAAAAAATAAACAAAAATATTCCAAATGAGTATTTCAAAAATATTTTAGTTAAAACGTTGATAGCTAATTAAAAAATGTTTCATATTATTTAGAGAAATCTCTGTCACATATTAAAATAAAATCAACATTTCAATGTATATTAAAATATTTTCAATTTACTTATAAATGTTTTTCATTTAATAAAAAAATTCAATGTGTATTTTAAAATGTTCAACTTGTATTCATAAAACATTCATGTAGAAAATACTTAATAATATAGAAAACATCATTTATTCTCCCAAATATGAATACATGTACTTAATGTAAAACGAGAATATATGGGAAACTAAAAATAGAATGGGCATTAAAAAAACTAAATAGAAAATAAGAACAGGAAGAATACAAAAAAAGAAATCTTAAATGCGAAAGAAAAAGAGAAAAAGAGGAAAGAGAAAGGAAAGTGAATAAAAAAAATAAGAAGAGAAATATAGAGGTAAATTAGGGGGGGAAACTACCCACCCTAGAAAACCGGACAAGGAGAATCGTCAGAAAAAGTCACCCCGCTCTCACTATTGTGCCGGTCGAGATCATAGCGCACGTGGGCAAGCACTATGTATTGCGCCAGAAATAAGCTACCTAGGCAAGAAATTCTACCACCCAAATAAACGCGGAATCAATTTTGAAAATGTATGTAGTTTTTGTTAAAAGATATGCCAACACCTCAATAGCCTCGGAACAACTAGCGGAGTAGTACTCGTTCTAGGGCTTCCGCCATTGTCGCTTTTGGTGGGCTGAGATTGTGCCACTTGCGCGCTCTCAGCCACCGCCATGTGTCGCATGATGGACGCTTCATCAGGATTTTTTTTGTATACACGTCTTCGGGTTTTAGATGATTTTTTTGGATTTTTGGTTTTTGCCCAATTTTTCTAGGTTTTTGGACAAAATATTTCCAGGAAAAAACGCATTTTTCCTTACACGGGAGGCATGGATTTACTTCTCGTTGGTAAACAAATTTTCTCCCGCGAGAGGCGCAGTTATGCCTCTCAAAAACGGGCAAACATGTTTTCTTTTTTTCCTTGCGCGACGCACATATTCACTTGTCGTGGGGGCACAAATTTGCTTCCGCAAGAAGCACACTCGCTAAAGAACAAATGCATTATTTTTTGCTTCCGCGAGAGATATAGTTTTGGTACACGTGCAAACACGGATTTGCTAACGTGAGAAGCATAGCTCTGCCTCGTGGAAAAGAAAAGAAATGTATTTTCTTTTCTTTCTTCCACAGAGGCATAGATTTACTGCTCATATAGGCACATATTTTCTTCCATGAGTTGTGCCTCTCCGAAAAAGAAAAACAACCTGTTTTCCTTTTTTCTCTTCTGCAAGAGGCACAAATTTACTTCTCGTGTAGCCACAGATTTTCTTCCGCGAGAGACCCAGTTATGCCTCTTGAATTTATTTTTTCATCTTTTAGAGGCACAAATTTGATTCTCTTGTGTGCATAGCTTTGTTTCGCGAGAGCACAGTTGTGCCACTTTGGTTCGTGTTTTTTAGTCCTTTTTTGTGAAAATAAAACATGCTTTCGGTTCGGGTTTTTTAGTCCTTTTTGTGAAAAAAAATCAGTGAAACATATCAACATGAGATATAGTTTCAAAGGTCTCGGCGCAAGGAATCCAATGGAAAAAATGAATCGATATTTAGACGCACGGGTTAAAAGATAAAATATTTTAAATAAACAAATCTATGAAAAAAGGACTAACTCCCAAGTGTCAACAAGTGGCGCACTGCAAGTGCGCCACTGGTCGCAACCTAGGAGATGGGAGTGACCATTGCAAAGAGTACTCCTTAATTAGTGATTCCGCAATGGACTTGGCCTAAAATCTCAGCGTGAGGCCATCATCCCTTTTCTCGCCTCCTATGCTCGTGTGTGGCCCACTTAACCAGCCCATTCTTAGTTCAACGAATCACTAATTAAGGTAAGAGGTACCTTTGCAAAGGTCACCTCATTTCCCTAGTTTGCGACAAGTGACACACTACTGTGTGCCAGTTGTCGCAATCTTGGAGCTTTCCTTTTTTTTTAGATTCGTTTATTCAAAATATTTTATCCCTAAAATCATTTGTCCAAATAGCGAACCATTTTCACTGTTGGATATTTTGCATCGGGATCCCTTGTTAATAGGTTTTGATGGACCTTTCTTCTGGAAAAAATAAACAAAAAAATGAAATGAGAAGCACGATTTTCCTCCAATTTTTTTCCCTTTCCGATGCCTCTCACTGAAGAAAACATGTGCTTCCAAAAGGAGAAAATATGTAACTCTCACGAAAAAAAACACGTTTTTTCAAAATAAAAAGAGGGGAAAATGCGAACCGGAAGCACGATATTTTCTTCATTTTTTTACCTTTCCATGAGGCACAGGTGTGCCTCTCACGGAAGAAAACATGTGTTTCCACGAGGAGTAAATTTGTGCCTCTCGTGGAAGAAAAAACACATCTTTGTTATTTTCGAGAGGCAAATTTGTGCTTCTCGTGGAAGCAAACCTATGCCTCCATGAGTAGCAAATCTGTGCATCTCACAGAAGAAAAGAATGCGTTTTTTTTTCTCTTTTCCTTGTCACGTGCAAACATGTGCCTTCACGAGAAGCAAATATGTGCCTCTCGCAGAAGAGAAAAACATGTTTTTTTTCCTTAGCGAGAGGCATAGCCGTGCCTCTCGTAAAAGCAGACCTATACCTCCATAAGAAGAAAATCTATGCAACTCGCGGAAGAAGAAAAATGTTTTCTTGTCTCTTTTCCGAGAGGCACAGAACAAACCTGTGCCTCCACATGAAGCAAATATGTGCCTTTCGCAGATGAGAAAAAAAGTGTTTTTTCCTTTCCCAGAGGCAGAGTCATGCCTCTCGTGGAAGTAAACTTGTGCCTTCACGAGAAGCAAATCTTTGATAAAACATGTTTTTCACGATTCTTGTAATTTATTTTCGAAAACCTAACCGGGCAAAAATTAATTAGCCGGAAAACCTGAAAAAAGAACATTTCAAACCTAAAAATTTGTACAGAAAAATAAAAGATACAATTCTGCGGGAGACCCCAGCACGCGACACATGGTGGCAACTGAGCGCGCGCCAAGTGATGTGCTGCCAACCCACCGAAAATGAGCCTAAGGGCTTCTGGAAAGGGTACCCCTGAGTTAGTTGCTCGTTTGGTTCAGATCATCCACCTTGCAGCTTCTGCGGAAGGGATCCGTCTAAATCACAGACCGGATGCTCGTCTCTCTCGCGCATGTTGGATCGACACACTACAACTTCATCGTTGGTTGAGTTGGCTACAGTCTGTTGCTAAAAAACATCCTAGGTATGATTATATTCTATATATTCCCAACTAATATAAGGTTTTGTATTTCTTGAGGGAAATATAAGTTTTTGTATTACTGAAAAGAAAATTGTACAACTTTGTAATTTTATTTAATTTTTATTTTTATATATTATAACTATTCCAACAATATATATTTGTACAAGTAATTTTATTTTACTTATTTTTTAGAAAAAAGTTCACCGTGTATTATAAAATGATCATTGCTTATTAGAAACAACACATATTATTAAAAAATTGTTTATTGTGTCTTTCAAAACTTGTTCATAGGCTACATCATGTGTTAAAAATTTGTTCATGTGTATTCCAAAAGAGTTCCTTTGCATGTATTCAAAATGTGTGCCGTGTCGTTCAAATGTTAATCTACTTAACAAAAAAACTTTGTGCCATTCAAAAACATGATATTTAGAAAATATTCACACGTTTAAAAAATTCACGAAATTTGAAATAATGTTTATGACTTCAGTGAAATGTGTAATGAAAGTTCAAAATAATGTAATTTTTAGAAGAAAAAAAAAGAGCATGCCGTACAAAACATGTTCACTCTATTTTTCAAAAATCACTAAATATGGGAAATTAATAGAATTAGGACACAAAAAAATCTTTTGTGCAAAAATGATTCAGATCTATTGTCAAAGTTCACTGGAAGTACAAAGCACCTCAATCATAATAAAAATTGCAAGACCACCGAACGAAAACTACCGCCGCCTAAACTACTTGTCGTAGAAGTGAATAGCATATACTTATTTCCACGTGGCACTCTGGGTAAGTAATCCAAACAAGATCCAAAAAAATAACACATACTTATTATTTGGAGTTTATATAAACAATAAATTTATATAAAGTCATCTATAGCTCAAAGTTGTCCCGATTCAAGCTCGGAGCATACATAAGCACGCCAAACACGGTCAGTTGTGGCCAGGGCCCCGTCCCTGCTCGGACGTTGGCGACGGAGGACCCGCTCCTTCTCGGTCTCCTTCCGTATGAACAAGGGACGTTTGCAAAAGCCTGCCGGTGATCTTCCCCTGCGGCGCCGGCGGGTGCCACGGCGGCCGAGGTGTCACTCCCGATCGGTCTCCATCCATATGAACTGCATAGATGCACATGGATCATATATTAATAGAGTACATACCCACAACATGCATATGGAGCCGGCAGCGCCTCGAACAGTTTGCTGCTCGTAGATAGTTCTTATCCTCCCTAAAAAGAAAGTAATCCAATACTGACTTACCTCGCCCGGTTCAAAATAAATAAATACTGATTTACCTTGGATTGCCACCGAGGATGGCAGGGAGCAGCATATGATTGCCAGGATGGCCATGGTGCCTAAGAGGGATGAAGAAGAAGCAGAGGAAGATCGCTCCATGATCTCCTCTTCTCAGTTAGAATCTGTGTGAGCTGTTTCTACGTATGTAATTAATTGTGGAAAATGTGTTAAACTACTCCTGCTGGCCTTCCCTTAGAATAACCTCTCTTGTGTTTATATACACATAGAGAACGCTGTGAAATTGTGACTAGTCCTGTACAACGACTTCCACGGTCAAAGTCGTCACACATATCACTAGCAGCAGGTCGCACTCATAATTGGAGGTTCCGTTTGCACTCATCGCGATGAGAGTTCCATCTACCTCACGTAACATGAGGTATGCACTCTCAAACAGCTAATCTTGTAGTTTCATGGGGTAAAACATCCAAATAGTACGCGGAACTTTGCTGCAGTCTTCAACTGGGACGCTGCCGGAAAATTTTCGCAACCACAGTCTGTGAGAAACAGATCATTTCCTTCCCTGCCAAAAAAAAAGAAAAGAAGAAGAAACAGTTCATTTCCAGTAGTACGTGTCAGTGTTAATTGAAGTATTTTCATATTCATAGTGTTTCGGCGATGTCGAAAGATGATGACAAAGAGGAAAAATATGGTAGTTTCTTGTAGAAAATTATCACGTGCGCGAAGCAGACCGGTCAGATTGCAGGAGAAGTGCCACACCTTGTTGATTGTGGCCTCTCTATACTGTAATATGCTAATGATACGATTCTTTTTATGGTACATGACGTGGATAAGGCTCGCAACTTGATACAATTCTCTTATTATAATATAATAACATCATTTTATTTCCCCAGAAATGTTTATATTTGATTTAAAATAAAAATAATGTAGAAAACAAAAATAAAAAGGGAAGATAAAATAAAATCAAAACGCTTAAAATAAGAATAATAAAGAATACATTAAAATAAAACCGGATGGAAAAATAGGAAATGAAAGAAAGTGAAAAGAAGGAAAATAAAGAAAATATAAAGAAAAAGAAAAAAAGTAAAGTCCGGTAAATAAGGTAAAATAGAAGAAAAAGTAAAAATGACATAACAAAATAGAAATATATAAATCAAATAAAATTGCCAAACACCTAAAATATAGATAAGGAAGCACCCCCACTCTAGAAAACTCTGACAGGGAAAATTGTCATGCTCATGAACTTCCACCGTTGGGCTGGCCCATCTCACAACACCTATGGGCGAGGGATACTTATCGCTCACACTGGGATTTTATGAGTTAGCCAGATTGGTGAAATTTCATGACCCGAACAAATACGGAAGAAATTTTGAGAATATGAGTTTTGTTCTTTTAGTGGAGTATGTAGGGTTATTTTTTACAATAACATACTTTATTCCTCAAATAATAGCTAGGTGGTTTACAAGAAATGGAGAAATAAAGTCAGGGAAGTAAGAATCCCAAAAAGTTGAAGATCTACTACTAGAAGCATGTTTAGCTAAACCATTAACTACCTCATTAGCCTCTCTAAAGCATTGGACAACAGTCGTACTTGTGAAATCAGCTGCCAACTGCCCGCACTCCACAATGATCGAAAGATCAGGACCCAAATATGCATCTGCTTGGTTAACACCTTGAACCGCAAAGGTGCTATCAGATTCAATAATCAGCCGGTTGCACCCCCTATTCGTAGCTAGCATAAATCCATTTCGAATTGCATTGATCTCTGGCGAATCCACAGTGCTTATATGAGCTAAATACCAAGTTGCTGCTGCTATAAACTCCCCATGATCATTAGGCACTACCGCTCCCGTGGCCCCCGACAGTGTTTCAGCATGGAATGACTCATCTACATTGATTTTAACAACACCTGTCGTCGGCTTCTTCCACATTTGACGATTTGTGGTTTTTTTACAAGATAAGCCTACAACCCAGTATCCTTGGGGTAAAACCTCCGGGTAAGGCTATCCTTCCTGATTCGGCCTCCAGTGCCCATGGCCCGCTAAACCAGCCCACCACATAGCCCATGCAAATGTACCCACTTCACTTTAAAAGAATAAGGCTTGTAACTTCCAGTAAGAAATACTAAGGCACTAAAGTTTGAACTTTCACTAGAGAAAACTGAAGTTTGAAACCCGTCCTAGAAAAATAATATGTCGGGGGCCTACGTACTACAGCCTGCGCACCCTCAGCGTCTAATGGTGTGGTCCAATCTGCAGATATTTCCTACCAGCTCATGGCGATACGGTCAGCACCGTCATCGTCAACACTCTCCTTCCCGCAAAACACACACACAACTCTCCAAGGTACGGACCATGTTTGCTAGTCTAACATTTTGGAAGCCATCACATTGCTTTCTTAGAAAATTGACTCTCACTACCGGGATCATGTCTGCCCATGTTATGGGGATTGACAGCACTAAAAGGAGTATGCTTTCTCAACTGGATTTTTCATTCTCAAGTAAACTTTATTTTGACAGTTTATTCTTACTTTAAATTCAAGAGAACGGGCTCTGGCCACCCCACCCTTCTTGTCCTACTCCATAATTCATACATCCATCGGAACAATGGTTTCTAGCTAGACTCTAGCTAGCTGGGACCTTTAACACTGTAAGACACACATTCCGTGTTCTGTGCAGTGACACACATTGCACACTCATCCTCTTAAGCCCGAAATATTCCATGGACACGTATCTCGACCCGGACCGTGACTCCAAGATAGACTACACAAATATCAAGAAACTTCTTGATGATGCTCTCCCCGGCTACGCCGCATCTGGAGGCACCTTTAAGAGGCCAGTTCGTAGGTACGGCAGGCACGTGTTCACCCACAATACGACGTTCCCCTGCGTCAAGCAGCCGCCTGGCGGTCAGAAGGATGCCTACTACGCCCTCCATCACATGCGGGCGATCGTGCGGGACCATAATCACCTTCTGCTACCAAATAATCTCAAAGATTGGGCCGCAAGCTTGGGGGCAATCCAGGACGCGGACATCCGACAAGAATTCTTTCGCATCCAGTCGGAGTTTGCAGAAATCATCCATCAAGATGTCCTTCGTACCTCGGGGCAGTTCTACCTCAAATTTCAACCGTCCAACAGCGAGATAGACACAACGCTACAAATGCAGGCTGACAACGCCCGCGACTTCATGACCGTCACGACAGACGGCGGCTTCATCCACGCTCCGGTCCCATGAGTCGAGTCGAAAGTTGTGATGCTATGTGTAGTTCTGAAACATTCATTAGCTCATGTTGTAATTAAACTGTAGTGAACTTGTATGTCTCTTTGGTTTGGACAGTCGTTCAACTTAGATGTAATCGATGCTATTTGTTAGTAGGACCATGAATCGTGCTATTAATGTCTTGCTTTTCTCTTCCGATCCTTTTGTTGCATACTTATATATTGCTTATGTATTGTCTGTTGTTTGGCTAGTGCATAGAGATGCCGTCGTATGTCGTGTACAAGGGTAAGGTTCCCGGAGTCTACGACGACTGGGAGGAGTGTCGGAGACAGGTTCACCGTTTCAGCGGTAACAGTTACAAAGGGTACACCACTAGGGCGGAGGCGGAATCTAGATACGCGCGCTATCTAGCGGGAGAGAGGAGGGAGCGTTGGAGGAACCGGATGAAGACCAGTTTCATCGCGATGATGCTCATCGTGATGACCGCATCTCTCTTCTATGTGATGGTAGTTTAGATGATCGATATGGACTTGTAATGTGAAGACAAACTCGCTACTCGCGGTCTCGAGACTTGTAATGTTCTATCTTCGTTCGGTCTTTTGAATTCGGAGACTAATATGATGAATTGTATTCGGAGACTAATATGATGAATTGTATTCGATGAATCTGCTGTTGCTGTGTCCTGCTGCTTATTTTCTGTCCAATAATATATTTTGTAATCTGTGCAAAAATCAGAAAAGAAAAAAATAATAATCCCTAATATACATACTAATGGCGCATCAAGCCAACGTACATGGTGACCCGGGTTTTGGTGATGGAGGACCCACTCCCTCACGGTCTCCGTCCGGATGAACTGCATACATACGTACATACACACATATCACGAACCACCAATCATCCTCGGTAACTCCGTGCAAATAGGCAGAGCTTACAAGAAGTTTGCTCCTGATAATTGCTTGTCGTTAAATGAAAAGCCTAAGCTTACCTTGGATGGCCACAGAGCATGGCAGGAAGCAGCAAAGGAATATGAGGGCCATGATTGCCATAGCTAGTGCCATGGAAGAAGAAGAAGAAGAGCGCTTCATAATCTTCTTCCCAATCAACTTCACCTGGTGCTGCTACTTGATGACTGTAATTAATCGTGTATAATTGTGTTAAATGTGTAAGAGGCCAGATTGTCTTGCATTGGGAAGAGCTCATTAGTGCATATATATACTCTTAGAGAGATCAAAAGTTAACTGTGTAGGGGGTTCTACACTCATGGGGATGGGACTTGAATATGGTCAAAGTCTACACCCGCCTAATAGGGACATACTTGGAACCTTATGACCGTGTAATGTTAGACAAATAGAACATCCAATATTATAAGAATTGTATAGCCTATCGATCAACTGGAAGCTTGTGCCACCCGGCTTATTTTTATTGTGAAGTCTCGGCCAAGTTATCAGCACGGTACCAACCCATTATACTTCTAATGGTAACAATCCACCTAACAATAGTTATCTCAATGCTCCATGACTATAGTCTTCTGTAGACGCTATGTGAGTTCATATATGTGGTGGTTGCGTTAGGTCTATTACTATTTTTTTTAAACACCACAAGAAATCAAGACAACCATATATAAGTGCAATGAGTGAATGAATTCTAACCTCAATATATAACTCCAAACTAGCTCACAAGATATGAGTGGGATTGCTGCTACCTGGGCTAAGCCCGAAACTACCACACTAGTGATGGACTTTCCACATCAACACAAAAAAATCCCCTAATAGACAAAGGAATGATTATCATGGAAAATGAACAAGTTAACCAAAATCAGATGACAGTTGCTCATAATTGCCAGTGTTAATCCAAAAAAATCATATTAAATATACTACGACGAATGGTACTTCTATGTGGTGACTACAAGTCTACAACCTAGTATAACATTTCTTCATAGGGTTAACCCCGATTCCCTGTCATATTGTCTAAGAATTTTTTTAGTACTTGTGCATCAGGCTCGTATTGTCTTGACTTAGTATTGACATTATTAGTTCTATACAGTCAAAGTTAACCCCGAGCAAGGTTTTGGTTACCGAATGAGGCAATTTTACCGAGGGTGACTGATAAACGTGGTTACCACGGTTACCGGGAAATACCGAGAAATACCGAGAATATTTCGAACGAATTTTATAGTTGAATTTTGAATTCAAATAAATGAATGAACGAACATTCAAACCAAAGACCTGTCAAAACAGGAACTAGGTTGCTATGAACACGTCAGAATCAACTCTCCTTGCATTAATTAGATCCTAGGCACTTTACTACAAATCGAGCGTTAAAATTCAAAATTTTCAAAAATAATGGTATTTTTTGCTCGGTATGTGGATTTACCGAGGGGCACGGAAATACGCGGTAACCATGGGAAATCTTGAAATTTCGACTGGTAACCAAAACCTTGACCCCGAGTCAGTAGGGATATATTCGAAACTTTATGTATGTCCATTTTAGGTGGAGCAAATAGAGCCTTCAATATTTTGGGAACAAGGTATGCAAGATGGCGCCCCTAACTCTAAAGAACAAGAGCATCACCAGCATGGTACATCCTAGATAATTTCGGTTTTCGTAATTCTTAATTGTCTAAGAATTTTTTAGTGCCCACTTGATGTGGAGAACCAATGGTTTGATTGTGAGGAATTTTAACAGGGTCCCTCTTACCTCCTCTTTTCACATGGGAGCTACGAAGGTAAGAGTTAGTTAACAGATGAATAGGAATCATTGTCATCAAAGAAAAAAAATGAGACTAGAGAACTGACATCTCTTCTTCGATGCAAAGACCTGAACAATTTTATTCCTTTATAGATGATCGGTAACAACTACTAATTACACGTCACAGTACATAGCACGGTCATCCATCACACACAAGCAGGAGGCATAGGCTAGGTAGGACAAAGCATCGATGGCTGGTTTTCAAAATGAAAGGCCTCCAGGATCTCACTTTGAACAGCTTGCATGGCAAAATTCAGGAAAGGGTTTGCTGACGGCTCCCGCCCACAGATTTGATGACATGCGTACGTGAATGTGCAAGACGCATCTGTGATTTTACGGAGTTTGCTGTACCAACCAGTCGGGTCTTGCGGTGCGGTGGCGGCGGAGTTCTGGAGTGGTCGCACCCAGGGCACTTGTGGCGCCCGGACCCGGGGATCGGTGGCGGGGGAACCACTCCTGGACGGCCTCCTTCTGGAAGATCTGCAATAATATATACACATGTATTACTAACTACTCATCATTTAACTCTAACTCCATGCAAATACCCAGAGCTTGCATGAAGGCCGACCTAGAACAACATTACGTTCTTCTCCTAATGCTTACCTATTGTCAAGTGAAAATCTGATGCTTACCTTGGACGGCCGCCGAGCAAGGAAGGCTGAAGTATATGAACATGATAGCCAGGATTGCCACGGCTACTGCCATGGAAGAAGAAGATGAGGAGCGCTTCATAATCTTCTTGTGTTTCTACTTTTAGTGTCTGTAATTAAACATGTAATTTTGTGGACTATGCAAGTGGCCAGATTGCCTTACCTTGGGAATGAGCTCGTTAGTCCATATATAGAGACGAGACGTTAAGAGTGTTAGTTCTACATTCGAGATTTGTCATTGAGGCTCTCGTTCTCAGGGACTCTGATATGGTCAAAGTCTACTCCGCCCGGTCAATAGGGACATACCTGGAACCTTATGACCATGTTAGGTGGAGAAGATAGAGCCTTCAATATTTTGAGAGCCCGCAACATATGACCGTGTGGAAGCTTGTGCCATCACGTGGCATATTTTGTTGTAATGTCTTGGTCAAGATATCAACACGGTCAAGCCTATTATCCTTTTGCTGATACACAATGTCGTGTAAATTGTGACTTTGTAATCCTTTGATGCTC
This sequence comes from Triticum aestivum, assembly GCF_018294505.1. NCBI lineage: Eukaryota > Viridiplantae > Streptophyta > Magnoliopsida > Poales > Poaceae > Triticum > Triticum aestivum. The sequence continues at coordinate 3,331,147 of NC_057802.1, read as the reverse complement.
TTTGACTAATGTAGACGCTATGACATACTGTGTTGAGGTCTGTTATGGGAGGTTGTTGAAAACAATACGAGAAGGCTGCTTTCTGAACGCAAGACAATCATAAGGGGCAATGATCAAACTAATACTAACCTCAGTGATGCAAAACTTATTCGCTGGATCTGTGAGAGGTTGTTGCCTGCATGGGCTAAGCATGGTAGTATGACACCAGCGATATACTCATTCCTGTACCATCACAAATTATTTCCCCTAAAAGAGCAAAATTAAACCTTTCCACATGACAATCATAAAAAAACAGTTGCTCTAAGCTGTAACATGTGCAGATGGCCAGATTGTGTTGCATTGGGAATTACTCTCCTCGTCTACCTTTCTTAGCCCCTCCCGAACTTGAGCCTAAATGTCACAAACAAAACATAAGTTATATGGCACAAAAAGTATATCCTTTGATTCATATTACAAATCAAGTTTTCAATGATTTACTTTCCGTTGGGATATAACTTATGGTTTAATAGTTAAATTTTAGGTCAAAATTAGGCTCCAATTTGAGGGCATTATTAACTCGAACGGAGGGAGTAGCTAAAACGTCAACAATGTTAGTTGGTTTTATATTCAAGGAGGCTCTCAGCTTGAGGATCTCCGATATGGTCAAAGCCTACCGGTCAACAGATATACTTTGAAGTTGGAACCTTATGATCAAGATAGGTGAGGCAAATAGAACATCCAATATTTTAAGGAGCTCACATCATCATAGCCTCTGAAGCATGTGGAAGCTTGTGCCATCCTGCAACTTATTTTGTTGTCAAGTACTCCCTCTGTTTTTATTTACTCCGCATATTAGCTTTGGTCAAAATCAAGCATTGTAAACTTTGACAAAGTTTATAGACAAAAATATTAACATATCCAATAACAAATTAATACTATTACATTCATTATTGAATGTACTTCCACATCATATAGATTTGTTATGGTAAATATTTATATTCTTTTCTATAAACTTGGTCAAACTTTAGAAAGTTTGCGTTCAGTCAACTCTAATATGCGGAGTAAATAAAAATAGAGGGAATATAAATTGGATTATCAACACGGTCAAACCCATTATCCTTTTAATGAAAGTTAATGTACCTTACTTGTCAATTTGTGTAAAATGTAATTATTAATCCTCGGTTAACTTGAACGTATGCATCTATTAATAAGCATTGCTTTCTCAAAAGATTTTTTAATTCATAGCCAAAAGCCAACCTATAGTTGGGTGGTGGTTGCACCCCCTGCACACCAAGAATCAAACGAAACATGCACCTTAATCTTAGAAGTGCATGCAGAGACAGGGGCCACCATTCAGGGAGACAAGCAAACATATTACTCTCTTCGATCCATTTTACTCTGTGCATAACATTGGACTCGTATACCAATGAAAGGACGCATTCGGTTTTTTTAGACTAATTTGCACAATTGCATGTAAGGGAACTTGGGTTGTTGTTAACCTGCATGCAGCGATTGGTTCTCCATGACCATCGCTGATCTCCTCAATTCATGTTTCGGTTTCTCTCTCCTGCAATGCATGGCGTGCAGAACAAAGGCTATTATTAGTTTGGTTGGTTGCAAGCAAGCGGAATACTAGGGGGCATAGGAAAGAATCGGTGAAATAGGCAACACACGAAGTAAATCAGAAAAAGAGGGGAAAGTTATTCGCAGAGTAAAATAGATCTGAGGGAGTATAATGCACTTCACACAAGAACGCAAAAAGATGTTGGATTTTGTTTTAGTGCTAACTCTAATAGCTAATTTTTTTTGTGGTTGAGCTCTAGCAGCTAATATTTACATGCTTATAAACTTATGAGGTGAATAAAATTAAAATAAAAGAATATGTATCTATCAGATGACATATTGTACAATGGACACAATTGTCTTATCTTCTGTTCAAGATATCATCACTTTACAACAAGAAAACAACACATTTTGTTTCCGTTTCTCTTTCTTCTAGATCAACAATCATCCTATGTGGTACTAGCAAGATAGCTCTATTGTAGATAACCTAATACCCTTAAACTAACTCATCTTCCCAATGGTAGGTCCATCATGGGGTCGCTCAGTATGACAGTGTGGACCGATGACCTGGCATTTTTGTTTGCGCCAAAACACAACCAAGCAGGATTGGTTTGGCTGGTATTCATGGCTCATGCTAGATTTTTATTTCTTGTGTCTCTATGTGGGGATCAGATTTGGACTTGAAATTTATAAAAGGTCCAAAATATAAATACTTCATTAGAAAAATCCCAAAAAGTGAATCATTGTGCGTGTATGAAACTGTATGGTGAGCCCCAATATGAAGATCTTTTTTTCGAAAAGGAGGATTACCCCGGCCTCTGCAATGAAGATTTCATAGAATCCCTGTTATATCAGCATACTTAGCCATGGTGTAGATAATCGTGTATTTTCTGCATTGGGAGGTAACGAGTTTGAGTCCCCTCTTTGCACGTTCTTTTTATTTATCAGGATACGCAAGACACAAAACTAGTTCAAGCCTTATCTATAACTACTCTCTCTGTTTCTAAATATAAGCCGCTCTACATATTTCAATATGGACTATATACGGATGTATATAGACATACTCTAGAGTGCAGATTCACTCATTTTGCTTCGTATATAGACCATATTGGAATCTTTAAAATGTCCTATATTTAGGAACGAAGGGAGTAGTTTAGAAGAATTAGAATTCAAAATTATTATAAAAAAATTCCAAAATTTGTGGTATTTCTTGGTTACCATAAAAAACGGTGAGTTCCGAATCCAAATGTTAGCAATCTTCCCTATTATCGTCGTGGGCTGGACCATGGGCTTCCCCTACTGGGCTTGGGCTTCTCAAAAGTCACAGAACGCAACAAGTACATATATACAAGGGAATTGACTATAGACAAGTCGGTTGATTAGGATGGCTGAGGCCTCCTCGCTCTTGTTTCCTCTTCCTGGTGTTCCTCAGCTCCTCTGAATCAATGGCTTGTAGTTCAAATCAGTGAGCAATTGATCTATGTACTAGTGTGCTGCTAACACTAGAAACTTGGTCTCATGTAGATCCTTCTGTTTAACTTTTTTCAAAACGGAGTCCATGGCCCAGCCTTGGCCCTTCTATTTTCTGATGAGCATGTATGAATGGACCATGCACAAGGCACGACTCACTTTTATGAATGGAGTATATAGTTTCACTATAGTTTTTTCATGCACCGTAATAACATGCTATCTAGATATTGTTTATACAATTGTAAGAACGATTCAACCATATTCGTTAATTATTTGTTTTCCAGAGTCTAACTTATATCCCAGTCGCACAAACACCCTTTCAGACAGTGTGATTCGAAGACGACAAGGAAAATCTTGAAATAACCGAGAGATCGACATGGCGCAGCAAGAAAAAGAGACCCTGTCCTCATGGCATCGGTGGTGCTTCGTACATTAGGGGCACGTTGGCAGCTGCTCGCTGCAGGATCTTGCGGTGCGGTGCTAGTGTCGCTGGTGGCGTAGTGTCAAGGTGGCGACATCCATGGATGCAGCTAATGGATGGCCGGGGCCGCGGCGATGGAGGACCCATTCCTGGGCGGAAACCGTCTGGATGAACTGCATACATGAAGCCATGGGTAGATTGTTGGAACTGCTCATAATACTACTGCCAAACAAAAAAAACTTAATATTTACCTCGGGTTGCCGTCGAGCATGGCAGGAAGTTGCATAGTAATAAAATAGCCCTTCATGATGTTCTATTGAATTATCTCCCTTGGGAATGAGCTCATCAGTCCACATATATACACATGGATGAAACGCGGTATGCTCAATAATAGTCTTCACGGAGGCTCTCGTAGCGATGGACATGGACTCCAATACGGTCAAGTCTTCGGTCAACAGGGACATATTTGGAGCCTTATGTCCATATTATTAGGTGGGACAGATAGAACCTCCAATCCAATATTCTGAGGAGCAAACAAGCAAGTCACGTGCCACCAACTCTAAAGAGTAAGAGCATCATAAGCAAGGTACATGTGAGGTATGTTTTGTTAACTCTCCGTCGACCGACAATTTCTCAGCGCTTACTAGATGTTGAGAAGCATTGATGCTGAGATCTGTTAAGTATTCCACATTTTTTTAACTCTGAGACCAAATATTATAAACTCTTATATCGGATGAGCCTTGGATGGCCAACTTTTTTTTTAAACTGAGTGAACAATTTTGTAAAGTTGAATGAAATTTAAAATTTCCAGTCGACTAAGATGATAGTAATTTTGCACTAATTAAACATATTATTGACACACGCTGAACACTCTTTTAGAACTACATGAACACATTAGTAATCTTAACTGAGAAATAAGATGTCCGCCGAGACGGCTAGACGTGGACATCTCTAGTAGACTGGTAGTAGTTGCTTTCATCACAAAGAAAAAAACGGCAGCTCAAGCAGGCGAAATGATTAAAAAAAAAGTGTGTGCAAAGACTTGGCAAGCCACCATAGAGGGAGATGAGAACCATTATTATCTAAAAGAGGACAAAAACATCATCGTCACCCAGTTAGTGCATTGCATCTGAAACAAGATTCTGTTCCATTTTCAGATGATCTGAAACCGGTGTTATTTCCACACGGTCATACATTATACACACGCAAGAGGCAGAGCCATCGATCACAACTTGGACACCATGCGAACGCGACCGCGCGAGATGGACCGGCGATTTTACGGTGTAGTGTTTGGTGTACCAACCAGCAGCAGAGTCTTCCGGTGCGGCGCATGCGACGGTGTCTTCGCCGGTGACATGCTGGCCGGGCGGTCGCAGTCCGGGCACATGTGGTAAGTAAAGGGCTAATACTTAGTGCGTGCGTGTGCATACCTTGAACCGCCGCCGAGCACACCGCGGAAAGGCACATGGCGGCGATGATGGCCACGGCGGAGAAGCGCATCGTTATTTTCCCTGCGCTAGTAGGCTTGCCGGTGCAACAACGGAGTCGGGGATGGTGATCATCAATTAGTACTGTGCCTTTGGAACTACGTACGTCACTGCCAAGCATGTCTATATAAACCTTAGCTAGGCTGGTCATGAAGTATGGTCAAAGTCAAGGGTAGCTTACCCGCAAAAAAAAAAGTCAAGGGTAGCTAGCTAGGATATGCCCAGATGCAGAGGCCGGAGGTCTATCCTCCTTTTAAAAAAAAAAAATCAGCTACGATATGTCATATGTGTATAGAAGCGTTAGGCTGAACACGTGTACAGCATGCACGTATGCTCACTTAAGTTTTCATGGTCAATGTTTAACCATATATTTTTCCTCGTGGATATGGTATGTTACGGTTTTTTCTATTCTTTACAAAACACAATACATAGCAAATGCTATCTTGCGGATCAGATCTGGGCCCGAGGCAGGCGTGACTCTCACCCCTAAGGTTGGGTGCGGTCCGGGTGGTGCCCGCAGGCATTGAGGTCCCTCTTCTCGTGGGAGTGAAAGTAGATGCCTTTTACTCCTACTGTAGATGCTCACGGGCGCGCTATGTGTCACTTGCAGTGGCAAGGCTCCGATATAGATTTGGATATCTCGATTCATCGCGCTTGTTCTGGAAGCCTTGCGGTGGAATGGAGAGTTGCTGAGCGAAAAGTCCACTTTTTGTCGCCGACGACAGCGGCGCTCACAGGCGCCGCTCTCTTCTTGAAGACGTCGTGGTGGTTCACCTCTCCTTGTCTAGGTTCGGGTGAAAATATCTGTCCGACTGTGGACTCAGCAGTGGCAATGCCTAGCGTCATTCTCCCTCCTGAGGGTGTTGTCGTGGAGCTTAGGTGTTATAGGGGGTAGCATGAAGTTGTACTTAGTTTTTCTTATGCTCTCTTTTGATAATGTAGTCGTGTACATCCCGCGTGACCCGGTTCTCATTGGATCGACATTGTATGAGGGCTACCTCATCAAGTTGTATCGTTCGGCGGTGTACTTTGTTCGGTGTTGCTTTGTATATAAAGCGGGGCAAAAGCTTGTTTCAAGATAATTAATTGCTTATATGAAAAGTAATAATTTCGTATAAAAACGGCAAAAAATAGGGAAGGAGGGGGAGGGGACAAAATATAAGAAGGCCTTGCAAATTGGAGCACTACTGCACTAGTAAGAAACCCTGCCTTGAATCGGTTAATGTTCGCTCTCGAACACCTGCTATATGGCAACACCCCACTAGCAAGAGACACAAATGTTTAAACAAAACGTCGTGGATCACATCGCACATTACAACCAAAAAGCAGCACTTGCTCTAAACATGGAAGGATCATCCCAAACCACCAGCGGGAAGACTAGCTGAAATTTCGGTAACCGCTTGCGGTGCCAGGTGAACACCATGGCAGGAGCCGTCACACCACCTGTGGTTCCACGGCGTCTTACCCTGTGGCGCCGGAGGGGCCCGTCCTACTTGGTTTCCTCCTCCTCTCCCCAGACCACCCCCCGATAAACAACATTCCCTGATGCCATCGCAACAACTTATATATCAAAACAAACGGAGAGCACATCTAGAGCTACCAGGGTCATCCACTTGAAATATATAGACACAAAGACAGATGCATGGTGACATTCCTTTGCAAACGGCAGAGCATGCATGGGAATGGCAGCAGGGAGCTGCAGCACACGATGAACAGGAGAATTGCCACGGCGCGTGCGAGCGAGGACGGAGAAGAGGAAGACCGCTTCATGGTCGATCGGATGAGCTTGTCTGCCCAGCTTCAGTTCTCAAGCACTGATTAGATCTCTCTTTGTGGACGGGTCTCTCCATCTAGTTAAGTACTCTAACAGCGACGGCAAGTTCTCTGCACATCTTGATTGATTAACATAATGTAATCACGATCATCGATGCCGCCATTGAACAAGTCGAGCTAATAGCTGCTCGGAGGCTCCGAGTCAAGTACTCATAGTCGTCCGTGTCGACACTCACAATCTTTGCATCTCAATCACAGTTGCTGGTAAGTGTAAGTAACATGGAATTCGTTCATCGCATCCGCTACAAGCTGCCAGTTCTAGATGCTGTACTACTTCAGCCTTGTAAACTGTCCACTACAACCTTGTAAACTGAAACCTATATTTAAGTAAGACATCGCAAAATAATAAACAAGATGGGACCTATATTTAAGTAATCACGATCTTCGAAGGACCCAAGTGCCGCAGCGGAAGCGTGGTGGGCCCATAACCCACAGGTCCAGGATTGAAACCTGGCCCAAATAAAAAAATTATTTGGGCTTTTAATTTCTTCTCTTCGGCCCATTTACTTTCAGACAGGGCTTCAGTTTGTCTGTTAGATCCATTCTTATTTCCATCCAATACTGCGACTGATTCTAAACAAAAACAAATCCAATTTTGTGACTGCTTTAGTTCCGATCATAAGGTTGACTTTGTTTCTCTACAAAAAAATCAGGTTGACTTTGCAAGTTTCAAACTGAGTAGATTTTCTGTAAGGCTCATTCTTATTTCCATCCATTTTTGCCGCTGCTTTAGTTTGGATCATCAGGTTGACTTTGTAAGTTTCAAACTGAGCTTCAGTTTTTTCTGTTACGCCCATCCTTATTTCCATCCAATTTTGCCGCTGCTTTAGCCTTGAATTATCAGGTTGACTCAGTAGATTTTTTTTGTAGGTAACATCCAAGTGTATTAAAAACAGGGCTCAACCCAGATTACATTCAGTTTCACACAGAGAGGTAATTGCTCAGGCACACTCGCCGGTGGAAGGAAATCTCCCTGCACTCTAGCATAGGAAGCAAGTTCGTTGGTGGCCCTGTCGCATTGTCTACTTATCTTTCCGACATCGCATGCGGAAAATCTCTTGACAGCAGCTTAGCCTCCTAATCGATGCTCCACCACTTTGTTCTTCTGACATCACCAGAGTTGATGACACTAATATAACGACTGCGGATTCAATAATGAGTGGCCCCTTGTGGAACTGGCCTGTCATCTCGGCAGCGATCATCGGCACATGACACTCGTGCACCCAGCATTGTTCCAAAATTGATGATTGTTAGTGGAGATTACTTGCTATATAGGATTCAAAGAATATCTTCTCCTACTAAATACCAACACATTAACTCGGTGTCCCGGGCAGAACAGTGACAAATCGGCTAATGGGTACTACTAAACCCCTAGAAATGGACCAGGAGCTCCGAATGGTTTCCTTTAGAAAAACAGCCTCCGGGAAGACCAGCAGCAATCGGCTTCCAGTAATCGCTAGTGGCGCCATATTTAGGCCATACATTGCAGGACCCGTCACATCACCTGTGGTTCTGCGGTGTCTTACCCCGTGGCGCCGGAGGCGTCCGTCCTACTTGGTTTCCTCCTGCTGCCACACCATTCGGACCAACGTAGGGTTGGTCTCCTCCCCGTGGCACTCCCTGCCCACCCAACTGATGAACTACATTTTCTCCTCCCCTTGGCCCGGTCCCAGCCCCCTGACCAAAGTTGCCAAATGCACGCCCTGATGCCATCGCAACAAATTATGTGTCAAAATGGGCATCCACTTCCAAAATATAAGAACTAGAACTCACGCGTGGTTGCGTACCTTTGCAAACGGCAGAGCATGGGCATGGTAGCAGGGACCAGCAGCAGACGATCACCAGGGTGATTGACATGGCGCGTGCGAGGGAGGACGGAGAAGAAGAAGACCGCTTCATTGTCGATAGGGCGATCCTGCCTTCCTAGCTTCAGCTCTGCAGAAATGATTTGATCTCTCTTTGTGGCCGGGTTACTCCTCCTAGTGAACTAGTGCTCTAACAGTAGCGACAAGTGTGTCAAGTCAACAGATTGTCTGCACATATAGATTAACCAAATGTAATCACGATCAAGTGTAGGTAAATAGCTGCTCGGAGGCCCCAAGTCAAGTCAATTGCTCAAAGTCGTCCAGGCCGACACTTAATCTTTGTTGTCAGTGCATCTTAATCATGGTTGCAGGCTTGAAACAGTCAAGCAAAGCTGCTGGCAACTGTAACATACAATTCGTACAAGCTGCTACTGCCAGCTGAGCAATTGTACTACTTGTCTATTGGAGATGCTCACTGCATCCGCAACCCTCAAGGCCTCAACTCAGTGGCACGTTTCGATCTGGCATGAATCGGACTCATGGGACCAGAATGCAAGTATACTCCAAGTTTGCGTTGCACTAAGCAGAGCAATGTGGCAGTTCACCGATAAGCAAAATGGACATCGCAATTTCAATAAGAAACATCAGAGTGCCGCAGCGGAAAGCGTAGAAGGCCCATAATGCATAGGTCCAAACCAGGCTCTGGTAATATTTTCCCCAATGGGCTGAATTGTTTTTGCTGTGCTGCGATATTTCATGCGTTGTTCGACCAATTTTCCAATGTGATGAGTTTTGAACTGGACTTCAGTTTTTCGTGTGGTCCATTTCGATTTTGTAGGATTGTTTGGCCCGTTTCTTCTATCCATGCATGTTTAGAACTGATTCTTGACTTGAAAAAAAGGCCTTGGATCAATCCGTTTGACTTTCTTTCTTTCACTACTAAGAAAAGGGCTATAGATGGAATGGCCACTAATGGCGCACCAGATATGTGGTGCGCCATTGCTATGTAGCAGTGGCGCACCAGACACGGTGCGCCATTAGTAACAAATTTTATTTTTTTTCATTTTGCCAGACATACTAATGGCGCACCAGGACATAGTGCGCCATTACTAGTTGTAACTAGTAATGGTGCACCAGCAACATAGTGCGCCACTAAATTTTATTTTTTATTTTTTACTTTTTTGCAAAACTACTAATGACGCACCCGGGGCAGTGCGCCATTACTATTTTAAGCTAGTAATGGCGCACTGCTCCCCCGTGCGCCATTAGTGTTTTTTGCAAAACTACTAATGGCGCACCACCAGCAGGTGCGCCATTAGTAACCAGGGTTACTAATGGCGTATTATGTGGTGGTGCGCCATTAGTAACCTGGGACGAGCTAGATATTTTGGACAGCCACACCTACCCACTCACTTTCCCCACTTCATTCTCTTCTCCCTCCTCCAAGCTTGTCTCGGCTGCCTCCTCCTCCTCACCTCATTTGCACCATAAATTCATCCAAATTACGTGGTTAAAGCCCCTTTTTTTGATAAGTAAGTAAGGGGGAAGCTATCTTTATGTTGTTCTCCCTCCAACAACGTGCACATGCACTTTTTATGTCCTAGCTAGATCTATGTATGTTTGTGGTGTTGCATATGTTTGTGGTGTTGCATATATGTTTGTGTTTGCAGGTACCGGTATTTGAAATGCGATAGTTGCAAATATTTTGCCGGAATGTTGATTCATTTCCGTTTCGGCGAGAATTTTGGCACTATGCATTCTTTTTGGTCCTATTTTTAGGGAAAGTCATGCCAAATTTTTTTCTTGGTTCTAAAATATCGTTTTGCTCTACCCCGCAGGTGACCATGGTCCGCACGATGACCGAAGTCATCGTGAATAGGTTTTTGAGCTTCGCGAAGGCCGAGATGCTTGAAAAGAACGAGACGGAGATAAGATGTCCGTGTCGAAGATGCAAGCTGAAGAGCCTTATTGCGGACCCGGATTCCAGGCAGGTGCGGGACCACCTGCTCTTGCGTGGTTTCATGGATGGCTATCGGTGGCAAGGTGATGAAGATGACTATGAAGTCGTCCATGGGGGTCGGGCAAGAAATGAGGATGGGCACTGCTCATGAAAGAAATGAGGATGGGCAAGATGACTATGAATACGTGGGACGCCGCAGAGAAAGAATATTTCCCTATGAGAGCCGCACTGCTCACGACGGTGCACGACTATCTCGGTTTCGGATATCTCGCGGGGCAGGTGGTCCACGGATTTTCTGGATGTGTCAGGTGCATGGATGACACAACGTATCGCCAGCTAGATAGAGATCCCGGGTCTTCGAAAACCGTGTTCATGGGACATCGAACGTGGCTTCGCGACGATGACCCGTGTAGGAAACGCAAGGATCTGTTCGATGGTGAAACCGAACCCCGAAGACGCCCGCGTACGAGGAGCGGCGAGGAAATAGACGAGCTGTTGAAAAATTGGAAAGATTGCCCACTGCCGGGAAAGAAGCAAAAGGCGCCAGAGCCGGGAAAGAAGCGAAAGGCGCCAGAGCCACTGCTGAAGGTATGGAAAACGAGGTCTGTTTTCTGGGACTTGCCGTACTGGAAGATCCACCGTGTGCCTCACAGCCTTGATGTCATGCATAAGAACGTGTGCGAGAGTCTGCTTGGTACCCTGCTCAACATGCCAGAGAGGACCAAAGATGGGCCGAAAGCAAGGGCAGACTTGAAATCAATGGGCATCAGGGAGGAGCTTCACGCTAATGATGATGATGATGATGAGGCGAAGCAGGACACGGAAAGTCGTCGCAAAGGCAAAAAGGCCAAGAAGACCGGAAATGACTTCCCTCCCGCGTGCTTCACTCTAAGTCAGGAGGAGATCGATCAGTTTTTCACCTGCCTCGTAGGAGTAAAACTTCCTTACGGTTACGCGGGGAAGATAAGCAGATACCTAGACTCAGTGAAGCAGAAGTTCAGCGGGATGAAGTCTCACGACTGTCACGTGCTGATGACGCAGATTCTTCCAGTTGCAATCCGTGGGATCATGGACGCGCACGTCCGTGAAACGCTATTTGGCCTATGCAACTTTTTCGACGTCATCTCTCGGAAGTCGGTTGGCGTGAGGCAACTCAAAAGGCTACAGGAAGAGATCGTGGTGATACTATGCGAGCTTGAGATGTACTTCCCTCCCGCATTCTTCGACGTTATGGTGCATCTGCTGGTCCATATCGTGGAGGATATCATCCAACTCGGGCCGACGTTCCTGCACAGCATGATGCCGTTCGAAAGGATGAATGGTGTCATCAAAGGATACGTTCGCAACATGTCACGTCCAGAGGGAAGCATAACCAGGGGCTTTCTGACCGAAGAGTGCATCTCCTACTGCACGAATTATCTAGGCATCGAGAACCCCGTTGGTCTCCGTCAACAGGCACCTCGCAGGCTCGCTGGATGGGGTCACCGTGAGGGTCGTCGCGAAATGCATGTCGACTTCGATGGTCGACTCGCCGACTTTGAAAGAGCAAACCTAGTCGCGCTACAACACATAGACGTGGTCGATCCTTGGGTGGTAGAGCACAAAACGTTTATTGAGAAGACGTACAATGACCGAGGCCAACAGAGGACAGACGGAGATATAATCAAAGAGCACAACTCATGTTTCACGCGTTGGTTCAAGCAGAAGCTTCTGTCGTACCCTTTACATGAGGATTCTTCCGCGGAAGAACAACTCATGTTCGCCTTGTCACAGGGCGCCGAGCACAACCTGATGACGTATGAGGCGTACGATATCAACGGCTACACATTCTACACCGAGGACAAGGACATGAAGAGCGATGGTTATCAGAACTCCGGGGTAACGATGGAATCCTACACCGGTAACGACAAGGATAGATACTACGGAAGGATCGAGGAGATCTGGGAGCTGAGCTACGCTGGAGAGAAGGTCCCGATGTTCCGTGTCAGATGGGCCAAGAGCGTCATAAAAGAAGACCGGTATTTCACCACCATGGTTATACCCGAAGCCAAATCCAAGACCGCAGGCGCGAACGTCACCGCGAAAAATAAGCCATGGGTACTGGCTTCCCAAGTGGACCAATGCTTCTTCATTACCGACCCATCAAAGCCCAGTCGTGTTGTCGTGAGGAGAGGCAAAAGGAAGATCATCGGAATGGATGGAGTCGCCAATGAGCAAGACTTCGACAAGTACGGCGACCCGAAGATGGAACATGACGACGACGATGAAGTATCAGCATACACCACAAGAAGAAGCAGGACCACCCTACCTAAAGGACGTCCGTTCAAGAGAAGAACTCCATTTACGAAAAATAAGGGCAAGAAGATTGTGAACAGATAGCTAGCTAAGATCGATTGTATTTAAATTGTAGCCTTCATTTCTCGATTGTATTTCATGAGCACTTTTTGAACTCATGAATGTTTTTAAATTTCATGGACACTCGATCTCGCACCATCTCCCCCGCTCCACCGGCCGCCGCAGCCGACCCCCCGCACCCTCCCCCGCTCCACCGGCCGCCGCCGCCGACCCCCGGCCCGCACCCTCCCCCACTCCACCGCCGCCGACGACCCAACGCACCCTCCCCCGCTCCACCGGCCGTCGCCGACGACCCCCCGCACCCTCCCCGGCCCGCTCCTGGTGTTTTTATAAAAAAAAATTACAGTTATGATTTAAACAAGTTTGAACATATGTAAACACAAATAAATATCAAACAGCATTTTAAATGCATAAAAATAAAAATTGGGGAGCCTGGGAATCGAACCCAGGACCTCCTAGTGTGTGTGCTGCGTGCTGACCAGTCGGGCTAGTGGGCGTGTTCTGATGGAGATAGGGTTAGGTGGGATATAACCTGACCAGTCGGGCTAGTAAGTAAAACCGAATTCTAATGGCGCACCAGGGGGAGGTGCGCCATTAGAGTTGACGTACTTATGGCGCACCAGGGGGAGGTGCGCCATTAGAATCGACGTACTTGTTCCTCGCACTGTGGCCTCCCTCCCTCCCGCTCGCCAGATCCCCCACTCGATCGACCCCAACCGTACGCCGCCGCCCCCTTGCTCCGCCCCCTCCGTCCGCCGCGCCTGCACGCCGTCCGCTGCTGTGGTCTTGCGCTGCCTCAACGCCGCCGCCCCGACCCCCGCGGGACTCCACACCCGCCGCCCCCGCGTCCCCCGAACGGGCTCGGCCGAGCGCGCGCCGCCCGCTCCTCTCCTCTCCTCCTCCCTCCGACGAGCGAGGGCCTCCTCCGGCCCCTGCAGCAGCCGGCGAGCGCGGCCCCGACGCGCCCATCCCGCCTGCCCCTGCCGTCCTCCGCCACCGGCCCCTGCTCTCCTTCGACCGCGGCGAGCGAGGACCCGGACGAGCGAGGACCCCGACCGCGACCCCTTCGCCGACCCCGACCCCGACCCCTCCGGCGACCAGGTACCTCTCCTCCTTCCTCCTTCCTCTGGCGACCCCGACCCCTTCTCTTGTCCTTTGGCATCTAGAATTATGTCAGTTTGGGAGCCTGTAGTATTAGCCTAGAAAACAATTGTTGGTGTAGTATTAGCAAATCTGGGTCACTAGATCAAAAAAATAAACGGTCCAAAATAACTTGTTGTACTGTAAAAGGTCTAAGAATTTTTTTAGTACTTGTGCATCAGGCTCGTATTGTCTTGACTTAGTATTGACATTATTAGTTCTATACAGTCAAAGTTAACCCCGAGCAAGGTTTTGGTTACCGAATGAGGCAATTTTACCGAGGGTGACTGATAAACGTGGTTACCACGGTTACCGGGAAATACCGAGAAATACCGAGAATATTTCGAACGAATTTTATAGTTGAATTTTGAATTCAAATAAATGAATGAACGAACATTCAAACCAAAGACCTGTCAAAACAGGAACTAGGTTGCTATGAACACGTCAGAATCAACTCTCCTTGCATTAATTAGATCCTAGGCACTTTACTACAAATCGAGCGTTAAAATTCAAAATTTTCAAAAATAATGGTATTTTTTGCTCGGTATGTGGATTTACCGAGGGGCACGGAAATACGCGGTAACCATGGGAAATCTTGAAATTTCGACTGGTAACCAAAACCTTGACCCCGAGTCAGTAGGGATATATTCGAAACTTTATGTATGTCCATTTTAGGTGGAGCAAATAGAGCCTTCAATATTTTGGGAACAAGGTATGCAAGATGGCGCCCCTAACTCTAAAGAACAAGAGCATCACCAGCATGGTACATCCTAGATAATTTCGGTTTTCGTAATTCTTAATTGTCTAAGAATTTTTTAGTGCCCACTTGATGTGGAGAACCAATGGTTTGATTGTGAGGAATTTTAACAGGGTCCCTCTTACCTCCTCTTTTCACATGGGAGCTACGAAGGTAAGAGTTAGTTAACAGATGAATAGGAATCATTGTCATCAAAGAAAAAAAATGAGACTAGAGAACTGACATCTCTTCTTCGATGCAAAGACCTGAACAATTTTTATTCCTTTATAGATGATCGGTAACAACTACTAATTACACGTCACAGTACATAGCACGGTCATCCATCACACACAAGCAGGAGGCATAGGCTAGGTAGGACAAAGCATCGATGGCTGGTTTTCAAAATGAAAGGCCTCCAGGATCTCACTTTGAACAGCTTGCATGGCAAAATTCAGGAAAGGGTTTGCTGACGGCTCCCGCCCACAGATTTGATGACATGCGTACGTGAATGTGCAAGACGCATCTGTGATTTTACGGAGTTTGCTGTACCAACCAGTCGGGTCTTGCGGTGCGGTGGCGGCGGAGTTCTGGAGTGGTCGCACCCAGGGCACTTGTGGCGCCCGGACCCGGGGATCGGTGGCGGGGGAACCACTCCTGGACGGCCTCCTTCTGGAAGATCTGCAATAATATATACACATGTATTACTAACTACTCATCATTTAACTCTAACTCCATGCAAATACCCAGAGCTTGCATGAAGGCCGACCTAGAACAACATTACGTTCTTCTCCTAATGCTTACCTATTGTCAAGTGAAAAATCTGATGCTTACCTTGGACGGCCGCCGAGCAAGGAAGGCTGAAGTATATGAACATGATAGCCAGGATTGCCACGGCTACTGCCATGGAAGAAGAAGATGAGGAGCGCTTCATAATCTTCTTGTGTTTCTACTCTTAGTGTCTGTAATTAAACATGTAATTTTGTGGACTATGCAAGTGGCCAGATTGCCTTACCTTGGGAATGAGCTCGTTAGTCCATATATAGAGACGAGACGTTAAGAGTGTTAGTTCTACATTCGAGATTTGTCATTGAGGCTCTCGTTCTCAGGGACTCTGATATGGTCAAAGTCTACTCCCGGTCAATAGGGACATACCTGGAACCTTATGACCATGTTAGGTGGAGAAGATAGAGCCTTCAATATTTTGAGAGCCCGCAACATATGACCGTGTGGAAGCTTGTGCCATCACGTGGCATATTTTGTTGTAATGTCTTGGTCAAGATATCAACACGGTCAAGCCTATTATCCTTTTGCTGATACACAATGTCGTGTAAATTGTGACTTTGTAATCCTTTGATGCTCTTTGACTAATGTAGACGCTATGACATACTGTGTTGAGGTCTGTTATGGGAGGTTTGTTGAAAACAATACGAGAAGGCTGCTTTCTGAACGCAAGACAATCATAAGGGGCAATGATCAAACTAATACTAACCTCAGTGATGCAAAACTTATTCGCTGGATCTGTGAGAGGTTGTTGCCTGCATGGGCTAAGCATGGTAGTATGACACCAGCGATATACTCATTCCTGTACCATCACAAATTATTTCCCCTAAAAGAGCAAAATTAAACCTTTCCACATGACAATCATAAAAAAACAGTTGCTCTAAGCTGTAACATGTGCAGATGGCCAGATTGTGTTGCATTGGGAATTACTCTCCTCGTCTACCTTTCTTAGCCCCTCCCGAACTTGAGCCTAAATGTCACAAACAAAACATAAGTTATATGGCACAAAAAGTATATCCTTTGATTCATATTACAAATCAAGTTTTCAATGATTTACTTTCCGTTGGGATATAACTTATGGTTTAATAGTTAAATTTTAGGTCAAAATTAGGCTCCAATTTGAGGGCATTATTAACTCATATGTCTTAAAATTATATCCTTTGATTTATTTTTCTGTCTTAAAATTAATTTTCATTTATATTATATCCTATAACACTATCAAGTAGCTGAGCACTTAGATCTTCATCTCATATGTTGGAAAACGAACTAGACATTCACAGAGGCCAGTTGGTCTAGAATTATCCAAATTATGTCAGTTTTTAGATGCCAAAGGAAAATTCAGTTATGGCATCTAGAATTATGTCAGTTTTGTTTTGTAACTAGAAGACCAAAGTGTTAGGAATTCTGTCCAAACTGTAGTTTTCAGTATTCTGTCCAAACTGAAAACTGTTAAAAAGACCATGTGTTTTTTGGTCAAAATCTGCATGTAAAACTGAAACAATCAGTCATAAAGAATATCCTCAAGACCATGTGTTTCTTGGATTTCTGTAATGATGATGGAACTTTATAAAGCATTGTACTCCAGTGTGTATGAAGGATACAAAAAATTTAGCAACTTCTCTGATTTTATAAAGTTGTTCTTATATGGGTGAAACTTCACTTGTTTTTAGGCTAGTGCAGGGTGTTGCTTTATTTTGATGCCTCTGAATTACTTGTGACATGAGTATTTGGCCTGCCCATCATGTTTTATCTCCGACCATTGTGTCGTGATGAATTTGCAGGTACCCCAAGAGGCCCTTGAGTTTGCTGGAATGTCGATTAACTTCCGTTCCGGCAAATTCGGGTACTCCATATGTCCTATTTTCAGCAAAGGTCATGCTGAAATTTTCTGTGAAATTTAGCATGACTTTGCTAAAAATAGGACATATGGGGTACTTGCGACTAATGCATGGGCCGGGGTATCTTAGTACTTAGTTAAGTAGGATCGACTGCCCCGCCATTCTTGCTGCATTAAACCATAGGTGGTAATAGAGCCAAGTGATTACGCCCAACTTAGAATTCTCCTTAGCATCGATAAACCCTAGATGATAAACCCAACATAGGTGGCAATAGAGCCAAGTGATTAGTGCCAAGTGATTAGCCCCAACCTAGGGTGCCTCGGCATCGATAAACCCTAAATGATGAAAACTTAACTTAGCATTTAGGGTGCCTCGGCGTCGACAAACCCTAAATGATGAAACCTTGGCTTCTATACGGTGCCTCGGTGTCGATGAGAACCTAAATGATGTACACTTAGGCTTTTAGGGTGCCTCGGCGTCGACAAACCCTAAATGATAAAAGCTTAGCTTTTAGGATGCCTCGGTGTCGACAAACCCTAAATGATGAGACCATGATCTTGTTCCTTGACAATAACCAACTTTTTGACCAAACTTTTTTCCTACTTAGAGCGAAACATGGCCCACAACGATGAGGCCGGCGGTTCGAGCGGCAAGCAATTCTGGGAGCTGTCCCAGGAGATGGAGGAAGAACCTCACCGCTATGAGGACGCCGCGGAAGACACCGATCCTGACTACACAACCCCTAGTGGCGTCGGGGATGACACCACTGATGGTGCCGCCGAGGATGCCACCACTGATGATGGCGGCGCACGCACAGATGGCAGCCAACCGAAGAGGCAACAGAATGACCGGCGCCCGAACGTGCTCGGCACCGTCAAGGACGAATTTACTGAAGTGAACTCCGACGGGCATCCAACGGCGCCCAAACATGTAGTCAAGGGGTACTCGGTTCAGCTCGGGTGCATTCTCCGGAGCACCGTCTCGATCCACACCGAGAACCTAAGGCATAAGGACCGAGGGAATTTGCGCTGCCTCCTCTTCACGAAGTTGCACGAACGATACAAGTTCCCCAATGAGTTTGCAAACACACGCCTCTCAGGGAATAAAGTGAACAATGCCGCCCTCACGAGGATGAGCACGGCCCTGTCTACATGGAGAAGCACGGTGAAGGCAATGATTGAAAAAGGTGATAGTTATGAGAAGATCAAGGCGAAATATCCTTTGATGAGCGAAGATGACTACAAGGAGTTCAAGATCAAGTGCGAGAGCAGCGCAACCTCCGAATCAAGTCAGTGGGGGAAAGAAATGCGGCAGTTGAACTTAGGGGTCCACCAACTCGGTCTCGGCGGTTATAGAGTGGCGGAGCCTATATGGGCAAGGAGGATGCGGAGCGTGCCGAGCAAGGCCTACCGCCCCGCTTCGAGAAATTCCCTGACAAGCAGACCAGGAACTTTGTCAGGGCCCGGTACAAGGAGGACCCGGCAACAAAGGAGCTTACCACGGATCCGAAGACCAAAGCGCTTGAGAAAGTTCTGGTAAGGAATACACCCCCGCGTAATTAGCTACATATATGGTTGCATTCTAGTTAATGAAGCCAAATTTCTAAATGGTTCACATTCCTTCCGCAGGAGGCTGGAAGCAGTAGCGCGGGGTCATCTTAGAGCTCCCCTTTTGACACCCCTTTAAATAGGGCGTTGAACGTAATGAAAAACAAGGATAAGCTCAGTAAGCCGTCGTCAGCTGGTCGTGTGGACGGCAAAGGCTTGTCCACAAAATGGTCGTCATACTATACCGCTGGTGGGCGAAAGGAGAAAAAGACCAGCTCGGAAAGCCAGTCGCGCGAGGTTTAAGAACTCAAGGCACAAGTGGCGCGGATTCCGGAGATTGTCCAAGAGCAAGTGCAACAACAACTGGGAACGACGCTCACCGCCATTGTGCCTACCTTGATTCAGGGGCTGACGACGTGGATTGCGGGCGGCCAACAGGGGCCTCCCCCGGTTCCCAGCTTCACGGCCAGCAACTCGCACAACGCGCAGGCGGCGCCATTGGTGTCTCCGGCGGAGGCGGTATTCGTGTCTCCGGCGCCGGCACGGGCATTGGAGCTTAATGCACCTGGGTGTACGCCGGCGGCACCTCGCCAGCAAGCGGCCCCTCCGTCAGTTGCACGCGCACGCCCGCCGTTGGCGGTGCCTCGACATTAGCCGAGCTCGACGGCATCACGGTAACTAAGCCTCTCGGCCGATGACTTCATCTCCTTGCCTTTGACTGGGCATCCCTGACGCCCTACATGTTTTCGCAGGGCGCCACCGATGTTCCTTGCACTCTCCTGCACTTCGTGGGCGGCGAGTTGGTCGATGTCGCCAAGGGCAGAATCGTTCAACCGGGCAAACGCGTGTTCCACGGTAATCCGATGCCACCCACCTTCTATAGGGTTGAACTGGTTCGGGTACTGCCAGGCTGCGACGAGTTGTTACCTCCGATTCGACCCGCTGGGGCCGACGAAGATGATGTGATGACCCTCAGCGCCTATGTAAGCTGGCCACTGCTTTGGCCGAAGAGCCAGATTCGTCTGGGGGCGGGGGACACCACCCCACATACAAGACCGCCAGTCGTGCCAGCGCCAAGCCATGGCAAGAACGCCGCAACGCTACCAGACCTGCCGGACATCCCTATGGCACAGGATCCGAACATGCATATGGCACAGGATCCGGACGACGACGACAACGACGACGGTACATTTACCAACGTCGATAAGTACTTTGCCGAACATGGGTACGGTGACGAGTTCTGCGGGCCTCCTTCTCAAGAACCCAACCCTCAAAAAGACGACCGCGATCTAGCTGGTACGGCGGAGAAACCCAATTGCAACAGGCGTCGTCTGGCGTTCAGTTCTGAGGAGACGCCTCCAGCTGCCGCCTTCACCGAGCCTCAGATAGCTGAGGTGCCAAATATTATCATCCCCAACACGCTCAAGAAGGCCGTCTGTGAGCAGAACTCGATCCCATTACAGCAGATCAAGAAGAAGGGACGGAAACGAAAGACTAACAAGGGCGCCAGTGCGAGCCAACCGGCACCGAGTACAATCCGTGCTCAGGACGGACCACCTTCACCTAAGGATATCTCGAGGAGGGTGCATGTGGCGGGCAGGCCGATGCTATCGACAAATATGCTCAATGCTGCAACCGGTGCTATGCGGAGTCTGCATGACAGTGTTCTTTCTTTGGAGAAGCGGCGTCTCAGAGAGAATGATGTGGCATACCCGGTTTTCGTGGCCAAGGTGCCAGAGGGCAAGGGCTTTGTGGATACCGCCGTCGGGGGTACGATCGTCCTGCGATTTGATGACATCTTTGCTATGCTTAACCTTCATCCGCTGCACTACACCTTCGTTCGGCTGTTTTCGCTGAGTATGGAGATGCGGATCATTAGAGACAAGACCCCGGACATTGTGATAGTCGACCCCTTCTACATGCGTGCCAAGATCTTGGGCAGCGCTGGGGACCGGCAAGTCGCGAGTTCACACCTCGAAGGCATCATTCTGCCAAACCCAGATAAGGATAACTTCCTCGTGCCTTACTTTCCCGAGTAAGTCATCTCCTAACCGCCCCGTAACATATGATTTCTTAGATTTCGATCGTTCTTTTTTTTCTAACATTCCGTGTTCTGTGCAGTGACACACATTGCACACTCATCCTCTTAAGCCCGAAATATTCCATGGACACGTATCTCGACCCGGACCGTGACTCCAAGATAGACTACACAAATATCAAGAAACTTCTTGATGATGCTCTCCCCGGCTACGCCGCATCTGGAGGCACCTTTAAGAGGCCAGTTCGTAGGTACGGCAGGCACGTGTTCACCCACAATACGACGTTCCCCTGCGTCAAGCAGCCGCCTGGCGGTCAGAAGGATGCCTACTACGCCCTCCATCACATGCGGGCGATCGTGCGGGACCATAATCACCTTCTGCTACCAAATAATCTCAAAGATTGGGCCGCAAGCTTGGGGGCAATCCAGGACGCGGACATCCGACAAGAATTCTTTCGCATCCAGTCGGAGTTTGCAGAAATCATCCATCAAGATGTCCTTCGTACCTCGGGGCAGTTCTACCTCAAATTTCAACCGTCCAACAGCGAGATAGACACAACGCTACAAATGCAGGCTGACAACGCCCGCGACTTCATGACCGTCACGACAGACGGCGGCTTCATCCACGCTCCGGTCCCATGAGTCGAGTCGAAAGTTGTGATGCTATGTGTAGTTCTGAAACATTCATTAGCTCATGTTGTAATTAAACTGTAGTGAACTTGTATGTCTCTTTGGTTTGGACAGTCGTTCAACTTAGATGTAATCGATGCTATTTGTTAGTAGGACCATGAATCGTGCTATTAATGTCTTGCTTTTCTCTTCCGATCCTTTTGTTGCATACTTATATATTGCTTATGTATTGTCTGTTGTTTGGCTAGTGCATAGAGATGCCGTCGTATGTCGTGTACAAGGGTAAGGTTCCCGGAGTCTACGACGACTGGGAGGAGTGTCGGAGACAGGTTCACCGTTTCAGCGGTAACAGTTACAAAGGGTACACCACTAGGGCGGAGGCGGAATCTAGATACGCGCGCTATCTAGCGGGAGAGAGGAGGGAGCGTTGGAGGAACCGGATGAAGACCAGTTTCATCGCGATGATGCTCATCGTGATGACCGCATCTCTCTTCTATGTGATGGTAGTTTAGATGATCGATATGGACTTGTAATGTGAAGACAAACTCGCTACTCGCGGTCTCGAGACTTGTAATGTTCTATCTTCGTTCGGTCTTTTGAATTCGGAGACTAATATGATGAATTGTATTCGGAGTCTAATATGATGAATTGTATTCGATGAATCTGCTGTTGCTGTGTCCTGCTGCTTATTTTCTGTCCAATAATATATTTTGTAATCTGTGCAAAAATCAGAAAAGAAAAAAATAATAATCCCTAATATACATACTAATGGCGCATCAAGCCAACGTGCGCCATTAGTATGCCAAAGGATACTAATGGCGCATCCCAGAGAAGTGCGCCATTAGTATGCCAGAGGGTACTAATGGCGCATCACCCAGCAGTGCACCATTAGTATGCCGAAGGATACTAATGGCGCATCGCACTGCAGTGCGCCATTAGTATGGCAAAGCACATGGGTATATATGGCCCCCTGGGAGGCATACTAATGGTGCACCGTGGCCTATACTAATGGCGCACTGCCCGGTGCGCCATTAGAGTACCAGATACTAATGGCGCACCAGCGGTGCGCCATTAGTAAAAATTACTAGTGGCGTGATGCTAATGGCGCACCAGTAGTGCGCCATTAGTAGGCAAAACTGGTGCGCCACTAGTAAGCCTTTTTCTAGTAGTGTTTTTTCGGGTATTTTAGTTCTTTTTACGGTGACATTGTAGAAATTTTCAAGCCATGCATTTGTCCCTTGGTCCACGAATAAATATACATCTATCACATGATACAACAAATTGCTTTTCTTACCCCCCCCCCCCCTCGCAAGGCAATTAGGGAAAGCCTTTCTCCCCTCGATTTTTGCGGACAAGCTCGTGGATCCACCTCCACTCTGCCTCCGCTCTGATTGCCAGTGGCGGGAAGAGGACCATGTCCCTCGGCTCCGGCTAGTTGATAGGTAGGATTTTGGTCCTTTTTTCAATGCATCCACTTAATTTCAATCATGTCAAAATAAAAAAATGAAGACAATTATTGACCACAGAATCAATGGAAGGAAAGAAAAATAATATAAGAATAGAATATACTAAAAAGTAATAGGAAAAAACCTGCAAATCTTTCGTACTTAAATATCCCACGAGATGCTTCAGAAGAGCATAAAATCATTCTAAGAACAAGAAAAAGGGTATAAAACAAATGGAGATATGTGATATGCCGTGAGTAGTGCCGTGGCGATGTAAGATAGAATGGGGAGTTAGGCCTTCGGTTTCCTCTATAGCCATTTGCCGGCATGCGGACTCACTTCTCTGTTCGGACAGATGACGGCGCTTCTTCTTTGATATAGTCTTCGAGACTCCGATCCTTCTCAAGTTCGTCCATTTGGACATATTAGATAGAGCTCCTATGTAGATTCCTGCCAACTCCTCGGCGCGGCAGGCTTAGGTTTTTTGTCATCCGTACACAATGGTGTGATTTGGTGCAGGTTATTCAGATCGATTCAAGGATTCAATGCCAAGGACAGCGGCTCTGGGGTGCTGGTCCTTAGGGGCACATGCACGAAGACTTCACGACTATCATCGATAAGATCAGGTCGACTTCAGTATGAGAGCGGTGATAGTGGCGCATCGGCGGCTCGTTCTGACAGCGGCAAAGGTCGTTCTGTGGTCCATAGACCTCGATCTGTTTTTTTTTATTATGTTTGTGCTGCTTTGTGCTTCCGGTGAATCTTTATTTTATTGTAAACCTTTTTCGCATAGAAATCATATGTCATACAATAAAATTATAAAATTACATTTAATTTGCATGTTGACATGCAAAAGAAGAAGGCCCATTATACTGTGAACACAATTCAACTTCAAATTTTGCCGAGCTGGCTGGCTGTTTTTTCTTTTATTTTTTGAGGCAACTACAGCGGGCAAAAGCCAACCTGAACATATTTTTATTTTTTGAAAACAAAAAGCAGGATAAGATACCATTGGATCAGTAGAAAGGAGATTGGCTGCCAAGATATACAGAAGAAGTCATTGGCTTGCCGAGTCACCCATTTGCATTAAGGCGAGAAAAACAAAAATATTGAAGAGACTTGCGAGTTGGAGCACCAATAAGAAACCAATTGTGAACGTCCGCTCTCGAACAACAACTACGAGAAGGAATAAAATTACTAGCAAGAGATACAAATGTTTTAAAAAGTTGGGGACAGCAGCACAAATTACAACTGGATGGCAGCACCTGCGCCAAAGGTAAGCATCATCCCAAACCACCCCTAGGAAGAGCAGCAGCCATCAGCTTCCAATAACCGCCGGGGGCGCCAGATGAACGCCGTGGCAGGAGGGAGTCGTCACATCACCTGTGGTTCCTCGGTGTCTTACCCCGCGGCGCCGGAGGCGTCCGTCCTACTTGGTTTCCTCCTCCCATCCCACCCCCCTGATAAACGTGGTTTCCTCCTCCCCACGGCCCTGCTTCCCCACCCCCCTGATCAAATTGGTTTCCTCCCATCCCAGGCCCTCCCTCCCGACCCCCCTGCTCAAATTGATTTCCTCCAACCCCTGGCGCCCCCCGTGCCCCCTCACCAAAGTCACCAAATGCATGCCCTGATCCTGATGCCATCACAACATATGTCAAAACGGGCATCCACTTACAAATTATATGAACTAGAAGTCTAGAACTGACGTGTGGTTGCGTACCTTTGCAAATGGCAGAGCATGGGAATGGCAACAGGGAGCAGCAGCACACGATCACCAGAAGGATTGCCACGGCCCGTGCGAGCGAGGACGGAGAAGAAGAAGACCGCTTCATGGTCGATCAGACTACCTTTGTGGTTGTGGCTGGGTCACTCCACTCCTCCTAGTTAAGTACTCTAACTGTAACGACAAGTGTGTCAAGTCAACAGATTCTCTCAACGTCTTGATTAACGTAATTAACTTAATCAGGATCGTCGATGCCGCCGTTGAAGAAGTGAATCTAATAGCTGCTCGGAGACCCCAAGTCAAGAGCTCAAACTCGTCTCTGCCGACACTCAATCTTAGGTGTCAGTGCATCTCAATGGCAGTTGCAGGCTTGACCAACCAGTCAAGCAAAACTGCTGGCAAGTGCAAGTAAAATAGAATTCGAGGCATGCATTGTCATCGATCCACTTGACTTTTTATTGTAGATTATTTTATGGGTACATTGTAGAAATTTACAAGTTGTGCATGTGCCATTGTTAGTGGATTGGTGATTGTGACTTTGTGGGTGGCCATCGAGACAATGTAGCACATGACACACACACACACACACACACACTCAAAACCCTACCAGTGGTCGAACCGTTAAGGCCTTCGGTTCAGGCTTTTACTGGTCGGACCGCCGGTTCACCGATTCGATTGCTGGTTTTACAAACAATAATATATTTAGAGTAATAATATATGCTAATATAGAATTGCAAATAGGGTCAAATAGCAATGATTTCCTCTATTGGAAAACAAAGAAACGCAGCTGAGGTGATTATCAACCCAAGGATAGGTCAATGCCCATGACCTAAGATCGAATCCCTTGAATCCATCTACTTGCAACACTAGTTCGACAACTCGGTTTATTAGCCAGTTTCATGTGGGGAAAAACAGTCTTATCGGTTCTCATCGGTCCAGTTTCATATCGGTCCTTTGTGCTTAAAAAACCTTTGGGATTGTTGGTTTCTGGTTTTTTCTGGTTCGACTCACAGCGTGCCGACACTCAATCTTTGGTGTCAGTACATCTCAATGGCAGTTGTAGGCTTGAACCAACCAGTCAAGCCAAACTGCTGGCAAGTGCAAGTAAAATAGAATTCGAGGCATGCATGGCCACCAAAACGTACGTGGTACAGTGAATGAAAATATTTACTGCCACTACTGCTACCACTCCGCCTCCACTACAAGCTTTTTTTTTGTGCGCGAATACGCTAAGCTTGCGTCATTTATTGATAGATGGAAAATAGCTTGCGTACATAAGAGGGTACAAGACATTTCACGAACGCATACAGATGCGTGAACATGGTGCCCAACATAGAGAGACATGAGAAACTCGACCCAAGCAAAGAAAAAGACAGCTAAACTCGCCGACCAGAGAAACAATCCAACCAACAACAAGACAACCGACATCTCCGAAGTTAGCACCAAGGATGCCGTGAGCAAACAAGACAACGCCTTCACGAAGGAGAACGACACCAAGACGCTGTCGCCTCTGTCCGATCCGGAAAACCGGAACTAGGGTTTCCCCTGATGCTCGAAGAGGGGTACAGATCATGGCCATGACAGCGCCTTCAAGAAGGGAACGACACTCACAAGTATTGCCGCTGCCAGCACAGAATGTAGGATTTCGCCCTGGCCAAATTCTGAGCAATCCCAAGCCATTGGAGCACGAGTCGGGGAAGAGGAAGTCAAGTATAGGCCGGAATTGCGACTGTAGGAAGGGGAGCCACGCCCGACGCCGAAGGAGGCACCGGCCGCCGCCGGACGTGCGAGCTCTGAAGGAGGGTAAGGTTGTGTGGCTGAGCGGAGTGAATGGCGGCAGGTTGCGTGGCCTCCACTACAAGCTGCTAGTGCACGAACTGCAGTCGGCTGATAGGTGATCCTGAAGCCACAACCCTGAAGTCGGCCGCACATTTAGTAAGTCTGCGTTGCACGCACGGCAGTTGGCTGATAAGTAAAGGTGGAAATCGCAACAAGAACAATGTTATCAGAGTGGCGCAGCGGTAGAGTGGTCGGCCCATAACCCACAGGTCCCAAGATCGGAACCTGGCTCTAGGCTTCAGTTTCTCACCTGATCCACATTTCGCCTTGTAGGATTATTTTCACTGATTCTTAACCTGAAGAGGGAAGCAGAGTCTTGGATCAATCCACTTGACTTTGTATTGTAGATTATTTTACGGGTACATTGTAGAAACTTACAAGTTGTGCATGTACCATTGTTAGTGGATTGGTGATTGTGACTTTGTGAGTGGCCATCGAGACAATGTAGCACAGGACACACACACACACACACACACACTCAAAACCCTACCAGTGGTCGAACCGGTAAGGCCTTCGGTTCAGGCTTTTACTGGTCGGACCGCCGGTTCACCTGTTCGATTGCTGGTTTTACAAACAATAATATATTTAGAGTAATAATATATGCTAATATAGAATTGCAAATAGGGTTAAATAGCAATGATTTCCTCTATTGGAAAACAAAGAAACGCAGCTGAGGTGATTATTAGCCCAAGGATAGGTCAATGCCCATGACCTAAGATCGAATCCCTTGAATCCATCTACTTGCAACACTAGTTCGACAACTCGGTTTATTAGCCAGTTTCATGGGGAAAAAACAGTCTTATCGGTTCTCATCGGTCAAGTTTCATATCGGTCCTTTGTGCTTAAAAAACGTTGGGATTGTTGGTTCTGGTTTTTTCTAGTTCGACTCACAGTCCGGTCCGGTTTCTTAAACTAAGACACACGCTGGAGATGCTCGATGACAGAAGTAGCACCAAACAGAATAATGGAACACACACGTGTGCGCACATGCACAGAGAGAGAGGGGGGGGGGGACCAGAAACGAGTTGCGACAAGCAGCCATCAGCAAGAACATAACAATCATCAACACTAGATCAGACTGTGAAGACCAGGGGCTACCTTTGTTGGACCAATCGAAAATAGATCCTACATCAAGAAGACATAGAGAAGAAGTCATCATCTTGCCTTGCAATCAGTCTGCACTTTGTAGAGCAAGGAGCGTCGTAACCACTATAGATTGGTCTCCTACCGCCTAGCCACAACGTGACAAGGACAACCGCAAACTGTGTCGTAGGGCAACGCATTTTGCCGAGACAACCCTTGCACCTGAGCCTCACCGCAAACCACCATCACTAAAAGAGAGCACCTGAGCACTATGCAAGGTAACAAACCCTCAAATGCCGTAAAGGGCACTGAACACCAAGACCTCATCATCCCACAAGCACCCATGCGAGTAGGTCGACCAACAGAACCAAGACCATGGTATCGGCGGTTGCCATAGAGCACTTCCACCGCCACCACCAGATGCCTCCAAGGAGAGCCAACAAACCAAACGCGGCCCAAAAGAGATGCCAAACGACTGACAAGGATCAATGAGTCCACAACAACTCCCCAAGGGGGCAATGACAATGAAGACATCATCGTTGTCCGATCCAATATGGAGATGAGGCTTTTCCACAAAAAAAAGCAGATTTGGATGTGGTTTTATTTTAGTGCAATACAGATATCGTGCTTTCCAGTCCGTACAAAACTTCGCTGCATATTTATGTGTCGTTCCAATTTCACTACACTGCACATGTGCATTGTTGCTATTGCTCTTTCTTGACTGTCTAATGGAAAATAATTGTAAAAATACAAACGAAAAATCACGAAACTATTGCTTTGCTGAAATATGACAATGTCTATGAGAAAAAAAATGAAATTAAAGAAAACTAGTTCGTGATGAGTCCAAAGATACAAGGCCACTAATAATAGCACAAAGCTTGCTGAATCGGGAAATCCCTCATCTCCCAGTAGTAGTGGTGTGGCCGCGGGTGTAGGTTCCTGGGACATTGTTCAGTACCTCGTGCCGGGAAGTTTCTTACGCTGTGGCGCCGCAAGTGCGACAGCGTAGGCATGGTCACACCCCGGGCAGTGATGTGGCCCGGGGGCCGCTCGTGTTGTACCTGCGGGTGGTGCCTGAGCGTCTGCATAGCCACACCCCGGGCAGTTCAGTTGGTTCGGCGGCCGGGGCACTGATACTGCTGTACCGGACGACGGTGGTGGCGGAGCGTAGGCATTGCTACAACCCGGGCAGTTCTGTTGCTTCGGTGGCCCTGGCGCCACAAGTGCCGTACCAGCCGGCGGTGGTGCTGCATATTCATGGCCAGAACCCGGGTGGCTCATTCCCCTCGGCGGGCCCGGTACGGTGAATTCCGCCATATTCTTCCTCGACGCACTCCCCTCGGAAAATTAAAGGTTGCACCTGCATGAACACCACCATCGCATACAACTCACACAATTAGCGTCAGTTGCCGCATGCATGCATGGACATCAAACCCAAAGACAACAAAACACCTGCAGGGCGGGAGGTTATCTTTGGCCCTGGCGGCAGAGCATGGACGTAGGAAGCAGCATACGATAATAGCCAGGAGGACCAAATCGTAGGATGAAGAAGATCGCTTCATTATCGATGTCAAACTACCTTCTTGTTGGCCTTGTGTCTATAGACAGTTGCCAACGGCTTCTTTTATAGGATTATTAGTACTACTATACTCCCAAATCATAGTGACATTAATCAAATGAATTAGTAGCAGGTGACTTTAGGTCAAAGTCGTCTCTCGGTACGCATGTACACGATACTCACCCTGGGTTAGATTCTTTGCCAGAATAGTCAGCCCGATGTCTTGGGATTGCAAGTCATAGTTCTATCTTCCCTACGCTCAATTTATCTAAACTATCGATGGCCTTATTTTTAGTGCGACTAACATGAGTAATACAAGATTCACGAAGACACATGAGGTGCCTAATCTCCTTAACGAGCGAGGAGTAGACCGATCTTTCCAGTTCCCGAAAATGAATCAACTTGACTGTAATAATAGAATACATCTCAACCATGATTGGCAAGTCAATCCTCTGGATGGTAATCGACAAGCCTTCCATGCAAGCACATAATTCAGCTTCAATAGCTTCACAGGAAGAAGAGCTCCTTGTAAGAAGAGAAGATAATGCTTCCCTTAATTTGCCCTATATATTACCCTCTCCGTTCCTAAATATAAGACATTTTAGATATTCCACTATAGACTACATACAGAGCAAATGAGTGAATCTACACTCTAAAGCAGGGAGAGACTTGCATGAGATCTGGGCCTAGTATGAGATCCTGCGATCTAGCATCATGAGTCGTTAAATGTGTATCAAGCGGTACAGATAGGCTGAGGCGGATTTCAGACCACTCAACGGTGCAATTCGCAATTACATCCTTGGGAAAGACCCACTTAGCAAAACAAACCTCCAGATAGATCTCGTCCCAGCAGTTGATTCCGTCCTCTCGTCC
This sequence comes from Triticum aestivum, assembly GCF_018294505.1. Lineage (NCBI taxonomy): Eukaryota > Viridiplantae > Streptophyta > Magnoliopsida > Poales > Poaceae > Triticum > Triticum aestivum. The sequence goes on along the minus strand of NC_057802.1, from coordinate 3,301,044 downwards.
AAATCATTCCCCACTGATGGTGGCGGCGCAAAACTCACACCATTCTCTAATTCAGTCCCGGCGGCGACGGTCGCCACCTTGCCCCAGCCAGATTTTCCTTGCCCTTTGACGGTAATTTGCTAGCTCTTCCTCTTCCCTAACTCTGGACCACGAAATCCCTCCTATCGACCACGGAAGCCTTCTTCCATCCAACTCTTCAATCTCATCTAACCCTAGACCACGAAATATTTTCCACACATCCTGTCTCCATCGTATGCCGATGATTACCAGGGCATATGGAATCGGTCCATGCTTGTTCTGGTGGTGATATTGGAGACAATTAGTTGTAAGTACAGTTTAATTGCAAGGGAAAGTGGTATTTTTTATATGTTCTAACCCGCCCGTATTGCATCGTGCCAGTACTAGTTTGTTTTAAGTTGAGTGTCCCATTTTGGTGACTGCTACCATGCACGGTAATCAAGAAATTTTATCTGATTGTGGTGCTTCTGATAAGCATACATTATTTTTTAATATGCATTTGGACCAAATATTCTTAGTCCTGAACCAAATTTTATACTCTTGATTTTGAATTTTGCACTGAAAAGTTCTAGAGAGATTACCTGAATCTGTTGAGATGCTGTAGAGGTGATCGAATATCATGAATCTATTGTTGTGGGACTTGGGTTATCAATGAGAGAGTACATCTAGTTAGTCCACACTTCTCACCCCTTTTCTGACGACTTAGTAGCAGTTTTCTGTGCACTATGCTAATAGTAATTTTGTTAAGTAAACTAGGTAGCAATACAAGCTAATCAGCATGAGTCCATGTAATGGAAAGATTATTTGATGTGGTAAATATGCGCGGATAATGGACATACTGATTTCGTGAGCAGCGGCGAGGATATATGCCAGTTCTAAGAAAAACTATTCATGTCTACAATGCGGGCAGACGCGGAGATGTCCTTAATATGGGATGTGTAGATTAAATCGTTATGCTTGCTGTTTGAACATACGTTTGATTCTTCAGTCTTGTTTCAGTTTGCGAAGCACTAATTTTAGTCCAGTAAACTACACTTCCTTGAGGCTGGATCCAGTTAGTGATTTGTGCCACATTTTGACTTTTTTTAGGGAAGCATACAAGAGGAGGCAATCAGATTTTAGTTTCTTGCTGATGGTAGTGAAACTGACTACAACATTATTCTTCTAAATGGAGGAAACTAGCGCCACCTCTCCCTCGCGATTCTTGGCATGCACGACAAACCTGCATAGTGTACCAGTCCTCTCAGGTGAATTCTTGGCATTGAGATTGCTAATTATTTTGCTTCTTTATGGCAATATGTCTGCTTAAGCTTTTTATTTTGTTTTTGCAAAATCGGTCAGTGGCCTTGAATTATGTGATGCCAACTCTTTTTTCAGAGATTAATTCCACTATGCTTCCGTTTGGTGAATTCTCTACACCTAAGAAGAGACAATGATTTTCTCTAGACGTAAGTACAATGCGGATCTCTTTTATTTGTGTTTACCTCTGACAAGATGTTCAAGTTTTTTTCTCTTCGTAATTGTACCAATTATATTCGGGCTACCTCAGGTTCAAAATGGTTTGGAATGCAGGTTATCATCAAATTTAGGATGCTTTCCTTATTTTCGGTGTGTTTACCTCTGACATGAGAACCTAATATCTTGTCAAAAAAATTATGGAAGTGGAGAAACATGTTACGCAGTACCTGAAAACCATGAATGTTTCGTAGAACATTAGGCGTGTGAAATACAACAAAAGTACATGTGTAAAATGTGATCGATCTTTCCAAACTATGAAGACTGCATTTATTTAATGACAGTGTTGTGTTTATTTGCAGGGTTCATTGTACAAACCTCTTTGTGATGAGGCACTCAAACCAACAGTAGGCATGACATTTGATGATATTGCTACCGTGGAGGAATTTTATAAGAAATATGCACAACATGTGGGATTTGGTGTCCGTCTTGGAGCACAAAGGCTTGTGAACAATGTAATTCAGTGGAAGTGTTTCTTATGCTCAAGGGAGGGATACCGGTCCATGAAAGGTACTTATGTTGTTAACTGCTTGAACACAAATACTTTAATTAAAAGACGCAAGGCGAAACTAACTAGGTGTGGATGCGACGCTCACATTGAGGTCAGTCGGGGTGACAATTGGAAATATAAGATACTCCCTCCGTCCAGAAATACTTGTCAAAGAAATGGGTGTATCTAGACGTATTTTGGTTCTAGATACATCTACTTTTATCCATTTCGACGAAAAGTAATTCTGGACGGAAGAAGTAGCTTCAATCGTTGAACATTACAATCACGAACTAGTGTCTCCTAGCAAGCAACACTTGATTAGATCAAACAAGAAAGTAAGTGAGAAGGTGAAGTCAGCACTATTTGATTGCCACAAAGCTAGCATCGGCCCAGCCCAAGCATATAGGCTACTCCAAGTTGGTGAAGGGGAGTTTGTAGATGTGGGATGCATGAAGAAAGATGTACAGAATTACTATTCCAGGTTCAAAAATAAAATCAAGAATTGTGATGCTCAAACGCCAGTGGACTAATTTGGTAGATTGAAGGAACTAAACCCTAGTTTTTTCTTTCATTATGAAGTCGGCAAAGTTGGTACATTGTTGCATTTGTTTTGGGCAGATGCAACAAGCAGGAAAAACTGCAAGCATTTCCATGATGTGATGTCCTTTGATTCCACATATAGCACTAATCAGTATGACTACATTTTTGTGCCCTTCATGGGTATCAACCATCCTATGCAAAGTTTCTTCCTAGGGGGTGGGTTCTTACTCAATGAGACAACGAGGACTACATATGGTTGTTTAACAAATTCCTTGAATGCAAGAGTGGGGTTTCGCCTAGTGTTATTATAACAGATGAGTTTGGTAGCATGAGGAACGATATCAAGGCACTCCTAACCCATACCACACATCGGTTGTGCATGTGGCACATTATGAAGAAGGTTCCTAAGATGGTCTCTCTTGAGTTGCGAAGTGATGAATTTTTCTGCAAGAGGTTGGACTCTTGTGTGTGGAATTCTAAAACACCTACAGAATTTGAAGAAAGTTGGAAGTCTCTAATATCATATTTTGGCTTGCAAGACGATGAGTGGTTTGCAAGATGTTACCTGATTTGTGGGTCATGGGTGCCAGCATACTTCATCAACATTCCCCTAGCTGGTATTCTCAGAACCACCTCTAGGTCAGAGAGTGAAAACTCATTTTTCAAGAATTTCATCCATCGGAAGCTCGCATTTGTTGAGTTTTGGCTTTGGTTCAACACAGCCTTGAAATGTCGAAGGCAAAAGGAATTAATTGCTAAACACAAAAGCCTACATACAACACCTAGATTGCTGACATGTTGGGAAGTTGAAAGACAGGGCGGCATACTATTCACTCATGAGTGCCTTGTTTCTGTCAGAGGTACTTGCTGCTAGAGAGAATTGTGATGTCCAGGACACTATGACCGTGGGGGGGGGGGGGCTAAAGATCGTTTCGACTAGTGATCAAAGTCATCGGAAAAACAAGGTAAGAAATGTGGACTTAGAAACAACAACCATGATTGCTAATTTTCTTGCAAGCTCTTTCAGTCCAAGGGCATTGTGTGCCGCCATGTCATACGCGTCTTGAGGGGTGCAAAGATAAATGAGATTCCAACCTTTTATGTACTCAAAAGATGGGAGAAAATGTGCAAAAGGTAATTCTTTTCCATAGTTATAGCAAAATTTGTAAGTGTTAACTCTACCCACAATGTTATCTTTTTCCTGTAGGGATATTGTATTTGACAATGAAGGAAATCCACTTGAAGATAATCCGATTGACTGCATTGACATGGATACGAGAAGAAAGATCTTGATGGCACGGAACAAATTAGAAGATATCATCCGATGTGCTAAAAAATCGAGCGTAGCACTTGACTCACTCAATACGGGTTTGTGCAAACTTGAGTCTGTTGTCTTGCAATCAGCCTTTGTTGTTCCTCAAACTATACAAGAAGAAGAAGAATCATTTGTTAGTAGCACCATGCCTGCCCAAGTTGATATCCTAATGCCGACCACTGTCAATGTGAGGGATACATGCTCGCGAATTAAGGGCCATAGAGACAAGGAAAAGAAGGCAGGGCCAAATAAGAAGAAATTAGGGGTTACTCTACGGGTGCCACACACTTGTAGAACATGCAAGGAAGTTGTGTTACATTGACAGCCGTATCTGTTCTGATGAAAAAATGAAAATGGTTGTTTAAAATCATTGTATCAACCCTACTACAAGATGGTTGTTCTTGTTAAATTCTTAATGGCTGGCATGTCCTAAGTAATGAGTTGAAATATTGGTTCAATGGACTATGTATATTCGCCATTGCATCTTGTAAGACTCTGATTTGTGCTTATGTTCTAAATATAATTATTCTACTTTCCTGTTGACTTCATTTTTAGATGAACGAGAGCTTGTACAACTTTTAGTGCACGATCTCATAACTTGGGCATGGAAAAAAGATTTGCCAAGTTATGTTTATCAGGTCAGTCACTTTATATTTTTGAATGCAGTAGTGGTCTAGTACAGAAACCCACCTGAACCTGAGCCTGTCTGTACGAATTTTACAGAACCTATCTAGAGGGGGTTTCTGCTAAAAAGGCCTTTCCCGAGGGTGTAAACGTGAACTGTACCTTGACCTGTTCAGAAACCCACCTGAGCATTCGACCGATACACATCCAGCGGCCTATAATGCTGGATCGTATGATCTCATACTAGGCCCAGATCTCACCGCTACATCCGCTGGAGAAGAAAACTCAACAAAGGAGATTCCTATCCTTTCTCTAGTTGAAGACTAATCTGGATATTCACAAGTCTCTCCCCTCTAAAGTATGTGTATATACATTCATATGTAGTCCGTAGTGAAATCTCTAAAAGGTCTTATATTTAGGAATGGGGAGAGTAATATTGATAAGTTTTCCAATAGATATACATTCATTTTATAATTCTGCTAAGCACCCTCCGCTTGAAGATGTGTAACAAGTTTTCCAATAACTTGCAAAGGCTTCTCTGACCAAGTTATTGAAGATACGTAGCAAGTCAAGTGGCCGAAGTCGTCCCTCTGCTTGTCAGTGCTGCTCTCTCTCCATCCCAGCGCATGGCTTGACCGGTCAAGCAAACCTACTGGTAAATAGTAATAAGTGTAACATAGAGCTCATACGTACTCTAAAAGGTGTCTATATACATTCGAATGTAGTCTTTATAATGGAATCTCTAAAAAGAATGAATTTATAAGTCTTTTAAGAGATTTCACTATAGACTACATACGAAGCAAAAGTAGACGCTAATCCTGACCGATCCACGGATGCATGCACGGCCAGCAAAAGTGCATGGTAGAGTAATTGTGCCACGCACACTATTAAATCTCAAATAGAATGTTACAGGTATGGTGACTGGATCATAAGGTAGATCAAGCCAAATGTGACGACCAACACCTAACGACATAGTGTGCTTTGCAAGTATGAGCCTCAAATTTACAATTCCTACTTTCGTACATGAAATAACAACTGGAAAATGAAGATGGCATAGCCTGAATTTCCTGAATGATTACACATAATGGGCATTCGAGCCCATCTACATTTCTTTGACCAGTCCCTAGCAATATGTGGCCATATGAACTCTTGCACGATTCAGATCTTCAGCAAGGGAAAGACCTTCCCAACAAGCAAATGCCTCCATGCAAGTCGGATCCGACGTTGCATGTCATAGGCCAGTGATGGCGCCACGGAAAAACTCTATGGGTTCATTTGTAAGCCATCGGGTCAATTTGCTCTAGTTGCTAGGAGTGATAAAATAATTCAAAAAACAAAGGGGTGTTGTAGAGAAGTTGTGGGGTCAGTTGAACCCGCATCGTACACATAGCTTCGCCACTGCCGTAGGGTGTCCACTACGAGTGCACCTATAGGGCGCCGTCAGCGACGGCTAGAAGGACTAGCGCCCACGCGTCCGTGAACTGGGCCGGCTCAGGTCGCCTTGTTCGCTCGATCTTAGTTGACTGGTCGATAGTTGACCGGTCAACCATTGAATTTAAAAAAAATCCAATAAAATAAAAAAAATCCAGAAAAATAAAAAAATGTGAATTAAAAATGATCACAAATTTTAAAGAAAGTTCACAAAATTTTAAAAAGTTCATCAATTTGAGAAAAAAATCATCAGTTTTGAAAAAATGTTCATCGAGTTTTGAAAAGATTTTGAAAAAAATAATTCAGTGATTTTGAAAAGAAATTCACAAATTTGAAAAAAGTTCATCAGCTTTGATAGAAAAGTTCAAAATTTTGAAAGAAAATTTCATCAATTTTTTCTAAAAAGATATCACATATTTTTGAAAAAGTTCACACACTTAGCAAAAAATAAAACTAAAAATGGAAAAAACCGTTGAAGAAAAAAAAGATGAAATGAAAAACCAAACACAACTATTTCGATGAAAAAAGTGAAAACAAAAAAGAAAATAATGAAAAAGCTCAAAGTAAAATCAAACAGGGAAGTTGGTATTTTTTTCGTCGACTACTATGACAATATAAAACATGTCCAAACCAAAACAAAAGATTAATTATAAAACAACTAAAAATTTCTTTCAAATGTCGGTTGAGTAGAACACCTTGTGTCATGAGACAGAGTAAACACCTAAAATGGGCGCAAAGGAGACGTGAACTCTTTTTTATCTTTTGCGAAATGAGGAGACGTGAAACTCACTCCCATGTTTTAGTTGCCGAATGCAAAGCACGCAAGGCTTTAACCGCTTTTGGCGCCATTTTATTTGTCATTAGGCTTCGCCCTTTTTGTTAGGCCCATTTCTTTTTTTTTCTGTCCACTTTTGACCCCGTTTTTGTCTTGGATTATAAGGTAACTTTACAGAAATTTTGAAGCCGTGCATTTATAAGAATTTCTTTGTATGACTGATGATTGTTAGTGGACATTGAGGAAATTATCCTTTTTTTTCATTCAGCTCCTTCCTCTTCCTGAGCCTGATGCGTACAACTAAGAACGTGTTGAAGTAGTGTGGTTTCAAGTTCTAGTATCTCATGTGAGTTTGTGTTTGAGAAAACCTCTTGTAAGTTCTGAAGACAGTTAGCTGCAAAAAAATAATCTATGCATATTTTTTCTATTTTCATTTATTTATTTTTGGGAAGTTGGTATTTTTTTCGTCGACTACTATGGCAATATAAAACATGTCCAAACCAAAAGAAAAGATTAATGTATTAAACAACTAAAAATTTCTTTCAAATGTCGGTTGAGTAGAACACCTTGTGTCATGAGACAGAGTAAACACCTAAAATGGGCGCAAAGGAGACGTGAACTCTTTTTTTTCTTTTGCGAAATGAGGAGACGTGAAACTCACTCCCATGTTTTAGTTGCCGAATGCAAAGCATGCAAGGCTTTAACCGCTTTTGACGCCATTTTATTTCTTATTAGGCTCTGCCCTTTTTGTTAGGCCCATTTCTTTTTTTTTTCACTTTTGACCCTGTTTTTGTCTTGGATTATAAGGTAACTTTACAGAAATTTTGAAGCCGTGCATTTATAAGAATTTCTTTGTATGACTGATGATTGTTAGTGGACATTGAGGAAATTATCCCTTTTTTTCATTCAGCTCCTTCCTCTTCCTAGAGCCTGATGCGTACAACTAAGAACGTGTTGAAGTAGTGTGGTTTCAAGTTCTAGTATCTCATGTGAGTTTGTGTTTGAGAAAACCTCTTGTAAGTTCTGAAGACAGTTAGCTGAAAAAAATAATCTACGCATATTTTTTCTATTTTCATTTATTTATTTTTGGGAAGTTGGTATTTTTTTCATCGACTACTATGACAATATAAAACATGTCCAAACCAAAAGAAAAGATTAATGTATAAAACAACTAAAAATTTCTTTCAAATGTCGGTTGAGTAGAACACCTTGTGTCATGAGACAGAGTATCTACTAGTAATATCGTTGTTTGTAAGTGCTACAGCGATACCAAAACAAGATTAATGTATAAAAATATCAAAACTTACAAATATAGGGCTCTATCATGCAACAAAATAAGACATTTAAATTTAATTTTCACATTGAGAACAAAAAAAACTGTTGTGTGGATAAAAAATACAATTCAAATTTTGTTGTTCTAAGTAACTACTAGAAATAGTATGTCTTCTTTGTTGATTGGATATAGTGCAAATTTGATGTGATTTATTTTGGTAGGATACACACACCTCTTGATATCCAGTCCCTACAAGACTTGTATATTTATCATTTTGATGTTCACTACACTAAATATGTGCATTGTTGCTATTTCTCTTCTTTCTTTTTTTGCGAATGTGCTTTTCTAAGGCGAACGGACTAGCCGCTAGAAATAGCTACTCCCAACGCACATGCATCGAGACTCATGGTGCGTGTGAGAAGACCGATGTACTATTAGTGTTCGAGACAGGGCATGTTGTCAGGAACCGGCTCCTCTACCGTGGTGAAGGCACGGTAGGGTGCTACAGTAACCTGTGCAATGGAAATACGTAAGGCACGGCAGGGTACACTGTAGCAGTGTTTTACTGTCTGAACCCGGTAGGAAGATGTACTTTTTCCGCACTGTAGCATGTACACTGTTTATGTTCTGTAGCAACAAATCTGAGCCGTTCATACTAGCAATTAAAAAAATTGTGTCTTTAAGTCTACTCTCATTATGTTTTTTATTCTGACAGTGTGATATATCATGCACAATCTCCCTGCAGATTTTATCTGTCGAGCGACCCTGTCTTGTACCCTTGTAAATCGTGCATAAATCAGTGTGCCATACTTATGCCATCATTGGGAATGGCTCGTCGGTTCAATTGATAGTTTCATTTTGTTTTTTGCCAAGATAAACACTTCCCATTAAATGATTAACAAAATTAAACATTTAAGTCAATAAAAGTGAATACATGAAGAGGGTTGGGAGTTGGGGCACGGTAAGAAACACACTGTGAATATCCGCCCTAGAACGGCCACTACGGAGCAAAAAGCAACTAGCATGCATGAGATACAAAAACTAAACAAGCTCAGAATCACATTGCAAGTTACAACCAGAACCAGAACTATCTGAAAAGATATAAGCATCCTCCTAAACCTCCTCCCGGAATACAAGCAACAATAAGGTTCCACTAACCATCCTAGCGGCACACCCCAAAATCACCACTGGAAGGAGAGTTCCATTTACATGCATAATCAGCTAATTAATGGGGGCAAGCGGCCTTCAGTTCCTGCTGACCTGCAGGTCCTTGCGGTGTGCTGCCATGGAAGGAGCCGGCGCCAGAGCAGCACCACCATGCCCGTACGGTGGGTAGATCGCGCCGTAACCGCCATTATGCAAGGGGGACGGTGGCCCCGATCCTTCACGGGTCCCTAACCCTTCATGCCCGTATGGCGGGTAGCTCGTGTCGTAACCGACATTATGCCACGGGGACGGTGGTCCCCGTCCTTCATGGTTACCGGACCCTTCTCCACCGCCAGACTCCTGACCAACTGCATGCATTGATCATTGATGCCATCCCAAATTATATACCAAAACAAACAGCGCTAGCTAGGTAGCACGGGCATGGACATGAAAGAGATAAGAACTAGGAAGGACGCGTGGTTACGTACATTTGTCGTTGGCAGAGCATGGGCATGGCAACAGGGAGCAGCAGCATACGATCACCAGGAGGATTGCCGCGGCGCGTGCGAGGGGCGAGGACGACGAAGAAGAAGAAGAAGAAGACCGCTTCATGGTCGACGATCCTGCGTGACCAGCTAGCTTCTGAAGAAATGATTCGGTCTCTCTTTTTTTTTTGAACCGGGCATTAACCCCTTTCCATTGCAATGAACGGAAATACAACAGTTTCAGACTCAAGTTCAAAAGGGAGGGAAAGGGGAAAAGCGAGTTCAAGCACTGCCAGGAAACCCACCACATTCGACCGACATCGTGACGAATGACATGGGGCGAAAACCTGAACAGCACCAATTTAAAGAGTTCTAACTGGCTATAAGAGAAACGCCACTCGGGGGCCAAACTGAGACCTATTCGGTCTCTCTTTGTGGCTGGGTTGCTCATAGTAAGTGCGTACTTGCGCTTACCCTCCTTGTGCCATCGTGTAGCACGCTCTTCGATCGACACTGCCATTTATGGAAGATGTATAGCCAAGTCAATTGCTGAAAGTCGTCCCTCTGTGCGACGACACTCGATCTCTGCTTGTCAGTGTTGGCCCCCTCCATCCCAGCGCGTGTGCTTGAACTGGTCAAGCAGACCTGCAGCTGGCAAATGGTACTGGTACTACTACTACTTAATATATGTAAGATAGAATTTGTATGTGGACGTGCATCTCCATGGATTGATGTAGCACAAAATGGATTGTACTTGTACGTACCATGCATGCACCCTACGTACCACTCCGTCTCCACTAAGCTACTCCCTCCGTTCCTAAATATTTGTCTTTCTAAAGATTTTAACAAGCGACTACATACGAATCAAAATGAGTGAATCAACACTCTAAAATATGTCTATATACATCTGTACGTGATAGTCCATTTGAAATCTCTAAAAAAGACAAATATTTAGGAATCGAAGGGAGTATTAGCTAAGCAGCTGCATGTGCATGTCGTAGGGTCTCCACTACTTGGATGCATGTCGACGAGATGGAGTCGGCCGTATTCGTGTGAACCAGTAGTACACCAACTCCCCGCGGAACTTGATTGCAAATCGACAGTGGCTTTCTTGACAGGCCCTTCCATGGGTCACTTCGAGGCCTGGGGTACAAGCCCTGGACTCGAAGCTCCTGGCGGAGCAGGGTATTCAAGCTATATTCGTTGCCGGGTTTGGCTACGAAGAATGGGATCGCAACAGAGCATGCGCTAACCGACGGTGATTTTGGAGTACTAGCACGACGTTCAACGTCCGCGACTTTCCTCCTGGCCTTTGGTTGGTCAATGGTTCCATCAGAGCTTATCGACGACAGGCTCCCTCGACGAGAACCGCTGCCTTTTTTTTTTGGAAAAGGGGTGATACCCCGGCCTCTGTATCAGGAGGATGCATACGGCCACTTTGATAAATAAAATAGGTTCCACAATGTCAAGAAAGTCGTAAAAGAAAACTACGTCGAGCTCACATAGACCTCGTCAGGAAGATACACCATAAAAAGGCCATAAAGCCACAACCGGCTGGCAGAAAATTAGGAATGGAAACTAATTGCCAATCCTATTACATGACCACCATCCAAACCGGTTGAATATATCCCGCGCTACCATCTCCCACCGGACAGATCCAGTAACCAAACGCTCCCTGGCCTCCGTCGGAGTGAGTAGGGACCACATACGGATCAACGCCGTAGCTCGGAATACAACCTGCAAAAAATGAATAGTAGTTATTCTGTTAAAAGCCAGATCATTTCTGCAGTTCCAAATTGCCCATAACAACACACAAACTCCTACACGAATATGTCTAGCTGTACCGGACTCTATCCCATCCAGCCACGTTCCAAATAACGACCCGACCGAACTCGGAGGAGTAATGTTAAAAGCAATTTGCACGGAGCGCCACAAATTTTTTGCCAACGGGCACTCAAAGAATAGATGCTTAATGGTTTCATCCCGATCACAGAAACTACACCTAGTAGATCCTGTCCAATTGCGCTTAACCAAGTTATCCTTTGTTAAAATGACCTGTTTATGTACAAACCACATAAACACTTTGATTTTCAAAGGAACTTTAACTTTCCAAACATGTTTGGAGTTAGGAATGACACTCGAGTTAATAACATCGATGTACATCGATTTAACGGTAAAATGTCCAGACCTAGTAAGCTTCCAACACAACTGATCGGGCTGATTTTGTAGCTGAACCTCCATCAGTCTACGCACCAGATGAAGCCAAGCTTCCCATCTATTACCAACAAGCACCCTTCTAAACTGAATATTAAGGGGTGTGGCTTGCATACTCGTTGCCACAAGCGCATCACGGCGATGCACAATACGATATAGAGTTGGGTACTGTAACGCCAACGGAGTCTCACCAAGCCAGGTGTCCTCCCAGAAGCGAGTATCATTACCATCGCCGACTATAAACTTTGTTCTATTAAAGAAGGTTGTCTTAACTCTCATAAGCCCCTTCCAAAATGGCGAATCAGTTGGTCGCATTGTCACCTGTGACAACGTTTTGGATTGCAAATACTTGTTACGAAGTATCTGTGCCCAAGTCGCATCAGTCCCATCTGATAACTTATATAGCCACTTACTAAGCAGGCATCTCTTCTTTACCTCAAGATTCTCAATACCCAACCCCCCCTGATCCTTGGGACGACAAATAATATCCCACTTGGCGAGTCTATACTTTCTTTTTAGATCATCACTCTGCCAAAAAAATCGTGACCGATAAAAGTCTAGTCGTTTCCTAACCCCAACTGGAACCTCAAAGAAAGATAGTAGGAACATCGGCAAACTTGTGAGCACCGAATTAATAAGAATCAACCGGCCTCCATAAGACAGAAGTTTGCCCTTCCAACAACTAAGTTTCTTTTCGAAACGATCTTCGATACATTTCCATTCTCTGTTCGTGAGCTTACGATGATGAATGGGTATACCTAGGTAAGTAAAAGGTAAAGCCCCTAATTCACACCCGAACAATTGCCTATAAGCCTCTTGTTCCTCCTTGGCTCGACCAAAGCAGAACAACTCGCTTTTATGAAAGTTAATCTTTAAACCGGACAACTATTCAAATAAACACAACACGAGCTTCATGTTTCTCGCTTTTGCCAAGTCATGCTCCATGAAGATGATTGTATCATCAGCGTATTGCAAAATGGAGACACCCCCATCAACTAGGTTAGGCACCAAGCCACCTACCTGACCGGCGTCCTTTGCCCTACCTATAAGAATGGCCAACATATCAACTACAATGTTGAACAATATAGGGGACATTGGATCTCCTTGTCTCAGGCCTTTGTGTGTCTGGAAATAATGACCTATATCCTCATTGACTTTAATTCCAACACTGCCTTTTTGCGTAAAGGATTCTACCTGGCGTCGCCAGGCCTCATCAAAACCCTTCATGCGTAAATCCTGTTGAAGGAAAGGCCATTTGACTTTGTCAGACGCTTTTTCGAAATCCACTTTGAAAACAACCCCATCCAGCTTTTTCGTGTGGATTTCATGGAGTGTTTCATGTAGGACCACAACACCCTCAAGAATGTTCCTGTCCGGCATGAAGGCCGTTTGAGTAGGCTGCACAACGGCATGCGCGATCTGTGAGAGCCTATTGGTCCGGACCTTGGTGGAAATTTTGAAGCTAACATTAAGAAGACAGATTGGCCTGAATTGCTCAATTCTCACTGCCTCTGCTTTCTTAGGAAGAAGGGTAATCGTTCCAAAATTTAGCTGAAAAAGATGAAGCTGCCCAGCAAACAGATCATGGAACAAAGGCAACAAATCTCCTTTAATAATAAACCAGCATTTCTTATAAAACTCCGCTGGAAATCCATCTGGGCCAGGCGCTTTGTTAGTTTCCATTTGGGAGACGGCATCAAATACCTCTTTCTCGGTAAAAGGAGTCGTCAAAACATCATTCTCCACAACTGTGAGCTGAGGAACATCCTCAACCCTGGACTCATCCAGAGACACACAGTTATTGTCTGGAGGACCAAACAACTGCTTATAGAATTCAGTAATGTACAATTTTAGGTTCTCCTGTCCTACAATTGTACCCTCATCTTGCTCAAGCTGAAAGATCCTCTTCTTTCGATGCTTACCATTAGCAATCATATGAAAAAATTCAGTATTCGCATCCCCCTGGACTACTCTCCGGACCTTGGCCCGCAACGCCCACTTCAACTCTTCTTCCCTAAGAAGTTCCTTCAGCCTCAATTCCGCATCCCTCTTGGCTTGAAGCTCAGCTACTGGCAGCAGCGTGGTTTCTGCTTTTACATCTAGGGACTGAATAAGGGAAAGGAGCCTTTCCTTTTCAACCTTATAGATCCCGCTAAGATGCTTAGCCCATCCACGCAGGACACTCCGCAAGTGCCTAATCTTATTCTACCATCGCTGGAGCGCAGTCTTGCCTCCTGAATCCTTAGCCCACTCTCTAGCCACAAGATCAAAGAAACCTTCACGCTCAAACCAAGCCATCTCAAAGGAGAATACATTCTTATTCCCCAAGTGGGAGGGCTGACCAGAATCCACAAAAAGCGGCGTGTGGTCGGAAATACCACGGGATAAGGCCTGGACTGTTACTAGAGCCTATCGCGGACCTTTCTTCATGAGTTTCACAATGGGATTCCATCGCGACACTCATGTATATGCTTGTCTTGGATTGTGTAATCACTGCCCTTGAACGCTTTGCCCTTGTCCACCCATTGCAGGCGGATAAGCTCGTTCTATCGAATGATTATCTCGGGCTTCTTGGAAAGAGTGGAGGGGCAGCGATCTTCTGTTCGTACTGAAAATCTGGCGTCCTCCAATCTTAGTCCCGGGGTTCAACGATACGTTCGATCGAAATGAGAAGTTGTTCATTCCTAAGATCGGACGGGGGTAAACACCTCAGGTACATAAAAACAAAAGGGAAGAAAAAACAGAAGAAACAAGAAAGAGTGTTGTGAGTTGGGGCATCACTAGTAAAAACCAGGTCTTAAGTTTCGGTCTCGAACACCATTATGGGGCAAAAACCTACTAGCCCAAGATATACGAAAACTAAACAAGCTTGGGATCAACACTGTCTCAAAAGATAGAGTCATCAATCTAAACCACCTCCAGGAAGACAAGCTCCAATGTAAGTTCAACTAACCATCATCCTTTATCACTCCAGAACCGGAAGCAGAGTTTCACTTCACTATCTTGAAATAGGCTTTGGTCCCGCTTTATAAATAAAGCAACCAGCACATCCATATAATAAGTTTAAGTGCAGCAAAGTAATAAGATATTATGTTGGGGCATCAACATAAACACGCCCAAATAAAGCATAAAAGAAATAGGAAGGGGTTTCACTTGATGAACAAGCTTAGTCGGCATAGGCGGCGTTCAGTTCCTGCTGACCTCCTACGTAGGACCCCGCGGCGGCGGCGGCCTTTCTCCCCCATGAGGGTGTGAATTACCCCATGGCGGGGGAGGCGTCCTTCCTCCATGGGTTCCTCCAATTTCTGCCCACCCAGGCACTTCCTGATCAACTGCTTTTACTGATGCCATGGCAAATTATATGGTAAGTACCAAAACAAACAAACAAAAGTACGCATCTAGTGTTAGCTATCACGGGCATGGACTTGAAAGATATGAGGAGTAGGAAGAACGCGTGCTTACGTTTGTGGTTGGCAGAGGATGGCAGCAGCAGAGGGCAGAAGCATATGATGAGCAGAAGGATTGCCACGGTGCGTGCAAATGAGGACCATGAAGAAGAAGACCGCTTCATGGTCGATCCTGCCCAGCTAGCTTGTGAAGATGTAATTCACTCTCGCTTTGTGGCTCGGTTACTCACTCTAACCAAGTACAGTAGTAGGAGTACTAACAACAGGCTTAGTACTTGCCAAGATTAATTAGCCTGCTGCTTGTGTCTCTGACCAGATCGATGGCACTGGCGTTAGTCTAATCTAACCACGCGCTACCATCCATACTGCCATCTACTGAAGATATCTTTGGTTGTTAGTGTTGTTCCCTCCAGCCAGCAGCGCATGGCTTGAACAGGTCAAGGAAGCAGACGGGAAAGTTGTTTCCCCCAATCTAGAGAGAAATAGAGTTCATCTACAACAAAAATGTTAATTCAAGTTCATTCTCAATAACACAAAAAATTCAATTAGATACAGAAAAATAATATCCAAAAGTTGTATTAGAGAAAAATGATCATACGTAGTTCTTCATCTCCGTGGATAAACTCCCCCCCCCCCCCCCCCCGCATCGTCTCCTCCGAGGCGACTCGGGGGCCAACCCTAGCCGCCAAACTTTAGCCCCCTCCGCTCCCTTCCCCCCCTCCGCCGCCGCCAGAGGAGCACCTCGGCGAGCCCGCGCGGCTCTGATGAAGGTGGCGGCGGGGATCTCGGCGGCTTCACCCTGTGTGGAGGGCCTCGGCTTCCGGGGCGGCGGCCCCGGACGGCGGCGCGCGACGTGGCCTTGCGGCGGGTGGCGTCGGCGGGTGCAGGTGGGCCGCCTCCCTGGCCGTGAGGGCGGCGCGGAGGCGGCGGGCGACGGCTGCTGCGGCGACTCCTCGCCAGTCGTTTGCGCCCTGGAGAAGTGGCGTCTTCAACCCTGATCTACTCCGATCCGCGCTGATCTCGGCCTCTGGCGGCTCTGGTCGCTGGATCTCGGCGTCGGGTGCGCGGATCTGGTGCTTGGGGGCGGATCCAGGGGAAACCCCTGGCCGTCGTGGCGGCCACACCGAAGGCGACGCCTTTGTGCGTCGTTTACCTTGTTGGAGGCTTCGGTGGGACTCCTCCTCCTCCCACCTCGTCCAAGAGCTCAGGTGAAAGCCTCAGGTCCCCTTTTCCTGGCGACAACGGCATTTTGGTGGCGTGTTCCTTCCTGAGGGTGTCGTCCGAAGATGGCTCGAGTGGTGGTGGAGTTGGGTGTGGTTCGAGGGCGGCATGTGGTGGCCTGATTTCATCAACGGCATCCTTCTCTGGTCCAGGTGCGGAGGGTTCCAGCCGCTGGTTCGAGGGGATTGGGGTCCCTGTCTCCATGCCGGCGGTAGGCCTTCGGCGTGGCAATTCCTATCCTTGACCAGGGGGCATGGTGTCGCATCCTTTTGGCCTTCTCTGAGGTTTCAGCGTCTGCGTCCGATAACTCTCGTTCGGTGTTTTGCCTTGCTGCTGCCGACGACGGTGTTTTGGTGGTCGGTTCTCCGTTTCATGTGGGTCTGTCCCTTGTGCCTCTCCTTTGGCAGCCGGGGCACTCTTGATTTGGATTCTAGGGTGAATCACTCCGTCGGCCGCCGGTGCGGCACCCGTCGAACCCGGGTGGTAGGGTAGGGGCCCTTTGCGGCAGCGGAGTCAGATCATGTTTGCCCTGTTTGATCCCTTTGGTGGCAGCCAGCGACACAAATCATGAATGGTGGTGCCCTCCTCCTGGCGCTTTCGTAGGTTAGCTAGTTTTGGCTTTGCGTCGTTCGGTGGCAAGAGTGTGTACTCTTTGCCTTCGAGTTGTTCTGCTGAGCACATTGTATCTTTTTCTTTCCGCTTTCCTCTCTCTTGTTGTTCGTTGCAGTCTTGTACGCCTGGCCGGTTGATGGCTTTGTTAATTCAAAGCCGGGCTCTTCTTGAGCCTTCGTTCTAAAAAAACAGCAACACACATGGCATATTTCAGTTTTAGGGCCCACATTTTTGCATTTTGCACGGAGGCCACAAATTTCTAGAGACGGCGCTAAAAACCAGTGCCAGACAAATCCGTGTCTAGAGGCTTCTCTGGCAAAGGTGGCACTGTCATTAGTCTAATCTTACCACGCTCTTCGATCTACACTCCCATCTACATTTTGAAGATGTATAGCCAAGTCAACTGCTCCAAGTCGCCGCTCTGCTTGTCAGTGCTGTCCCCTCCATCCCAGGGCAATGGCTTGAACCAGTCAAGCAAACCTGCTGCTAAAATGGTATTAATATGTGTGTGTAACATAGAATTCCTTATTCCTACGTACGTTCATCATGGCCACAAAAATGCACCCTCCATCATTCCGTCTCCACTACTAGTTTTTTTATGAGCGTGTGGTAGTACCGGTAGGGTCTCCACTAGCTGGGCGTGTCATTGCCTCCTCAGAGATGCCGAGAAAACTCGACGAGAACCTGCAAAACTCGCGGCACCCACCGTACATGAACTCAGTCGCATGTTTCAGGGGTTGCATGGAAGAAACCATGTAACGCTATTTCTGATGTAGGATGGCGTCCCAACGGTCTTCTTGCTCTCGCGCACCCACCACCACCGCCGGCCCAATCTGCGGCCGCCGCGGCACCCAACCACAGCCCCACCCGCCGGTCGCTCACTCCGAGGTCCGGCGGCCAGATAACGCCCCAAGACAGAATGGTGTTGGTGCGGCTGCTCCATCCGGCACTATCCCTGACGCGCCGCTTCCTGGTCGGTCTCGTCCCGCCTCGGCCGATCTGGAGCCAGACAACAGCAGCTGGGTCGAGGTGCGTAATAGTCGTCGTCAGCGCCGTCAAGACGACGCGCCCTCCGTCAGTCGGCCCGTCCGCCCCAAGCTTTGGATTCCTAGATGGCTGGTGGGCAGATGCTTTAGGTGCCTGGACTCGGGTCACAATAAAGCGGAGTGCTTTGGGGAGATTCGATGCCATCGTTGCTGGGAATCCGGCCACATCGCCCGTGATTGTCCGCCACGCCCAGACTCGTCGCTTTCCTCCCACCGCATCACAGATCCGGCCGCTGCCCGCCCACTCGCGCCTCCACTGTGTTGTCCTCGCGTGCCCCCATTGCCTCCAACAACGCTACGCTCTGTCCAGCCGGATCTCGTCCCAGCCACCCCGCCACCGTCCGCCAGCAAGCGCCGCCCCGCCCCCCACCCCGCCGCGCGCCGCCTCCAGTCACGATGGCGCACTACCCCCCTCTTGCTCGCGACTGCTTTCCAGGGGAGATCCTGACCCACAGTGACCCGGATCTGAGGCCGGAACGGGGGGGCGGGCTCATCTCGCGCACAGCTGGTATGGAGGAGCTGGAGGCGGACTTCCGCAACCGCGCTCTGCTTGCCACAGTGGGGGGGAGGCGGCCTGCGGTTTCGCCCGAGGCCTTGGTCCAGTCCCTGACTCGAATCTGCGGGGTGGAAAGGCGGCATGTCAGGGTCGAGGTCACCCACCCCGCCGATTTCTTCATCACGTTCGCCTCCAACGCGGATTGTGACAGGGTGTTCTCCTTCTCTGGCAAGCTGCGCTGCGCGGGGGCACCCATTGCCTTCCGGCGATGGCACAGGAGTGCGCTTGCATCGAGCGGCAAGCTCGGTTTCTTCTGCAAGCTCGGGATCGAGGGCTTGCCGGCGAGCGCCTGGGAATGCGGGGCCATCACCCAGCTCATCAACAACCTGAACGGCCAGCTTGTTGAGATATTTCCTCCGGAGGACCGTTGGCAACTGGAGGTCACTGCATGGATGCGCAACCCGTCGGGCATCCCGAAGATTTATGATCTGGAGGTGCCGGAGCCGGTTGGCCTGATGGATTCGTTCGAAGAGGAGCTCCCAATGTCACCACCTCTCCCTGCCCCGCCTACTGAGAGGGCAACTCTGCTTCACCCGCTCACCATTCACGTCCTGGATGTGGTGGATCGCACCGTACTGTACCTCCAATTTGACCCCAACTTCGAGCCTGAAGATGACGAGGATGTCACGAGGAGGCATGACTATTCCCGGTGCTGCTACAGAGGGAGGATCGACGGCACCGGCAGGGGGAATGTGCCCAACTCGGGCGGTCACCCTTTTGGAGGCCCGGGAGGATATGGCATGGTGGGTGACTGGGGTGGTGGCCGCAGGGTCACCGGGTTCTTGGCGCCGGCAGGGGGCATGCCCGCACCGTTTCTGCAAGCCAGCGGCCGATCCATCGCCAGTGCTCATTCCTCCGGCCGTGACGTGGCCACCACCACAAAGATGGCGCCCGCTGGGGGTGTCGACGGGTCCGGATCGCTGGCAGCAACCGCCGTCGGCTCGGGAGCAGGTGTTGACACGCCAGAGCTGCAGCGATCCGCTGCTTCCACGGCAGTTGGCTCCAAGGCGTTGGGTACAACCCCGGTCATCGACAAGGCATCATTCTGGGGCGTGGCCATGCCACGACGGCTTGCCTTCAGCCCAGAATTGCCAGCTACGGCGGTGCAGGAGGCGAGGGTACACGGTGGTGAGCTGGAGGAGGACGAGCTCAACTCTTTGAGCTCTTCAGTACATGCTACCAACCCTGCTGGACGCGCTCATCTGCTGGTAGCCAAGGGCCCCCCTGGCTCACCGGGCACTCTTGGTAATGATACTCTGGCCGGTGGGCATGGGGATGCAGAGCTTCAATTGATTGATGACACAATCCAGACACAGCACAACATCCAGGCAATCTCAGTTCAGAGCATCCCGGGGAGCAGCAGCACTCCGAGCCCAGTGCGCACTCCTGTGGCGGTGCCACTTGAGCAACATCAGCTTCTCCCTCCTGTGATGAACAAGGCAGATCAAGACAGGGCGCTCGGGCCTTGTGATGCAGAAGTGGCACTGCTACAGGCCATCGGGTGCACACCTGCTCAATCCATCTTGGGGCTCAGGCCGGCAGCGTCGGCACCGGCGTGTCGCAAGAAAGCCCTGCCACCTAACTTCACGCCAAGACGGAGTGCCCGACTCAGCAAGAACAACGACGGCCGCAACACGGGGCCCGTGCAATGGGCCCAAACTGTCCTGTTGCGGCGCATGGGGGTGATCAAGGCTGAATAACATGTCTCTGATGAGGCGCTTGACGAGTACCTCAAGCTGTTCGACAAGCCGCTCGCCCCTCATCACATCAAGGCGGTGGCGGCCATCTTTGCTTCTGAAGATGTCGACTTCGATGAGCCGGCGCACCATGGATTCTACGCCTTCGAACTCCCCGAGGCGGTGGAACCATGCGGCCCATAGGTGTCTCCACGCGGATTCGGTGGTTGTACCAAGTTATCCATGGATATGTCACTAGGAGTCTTGGTATGGAATGTTAGGGGGCTCAATAACCCCGCTAGGCGATGCTCGATCCGGTTGTTTATGCAGACTTGCAATGTACCTCTTGTTTGTTTTCAAGAATCCAAGTTGGCTGTTGTGGACTCGGTGGTGATAAACCAGACTCTCGGGCCAGGTTTTGATGATTTTGATTTCTTGCCAGCGGTGGGCACTAGGGGTGGTATTCTGTTGGCATGGAAGGCACATCATCTGCGTGTGACTGATATTCACAAGGGCGAATTCATGATCTCGGCTAAGGTTCTCTCCCTGACAGACGGAAAAGAATGGATGGTCTCCACAGTGTACGGTCCACAAGGAGACGAAGATAAAGAGAGGTTTCTGAATGAGATTGTTCAGTTTCCGGTGACCAAGTTCAACTGCCGTGGATCCTCAATGGGGACTTCAATCTTGTGTGCAGCGAGGAGGAACGCAGTTCGCGGAGGGTCAACAGAAGGCTGATGCACAAGTTCAGACACACTATCAACAGGTTGGGTCTCCATGACATGCCAATGGTGGGGAGACGCTTCACGTGGTGCAACCAGCAAGAAAACTCCATCATGGCCAGGGTGGACAGAGTATTTTTTAACAACTCCTGGGAGGATTTATATCCTATTAGCGATCTGCTCCCGCTAAGCTCCACGATTTCCGACCACTGCCCTTTGCTTCTCACATGCTCTTTGGCGAGGCTGCGGGCGCGCAGATTCCATTTCGAGAACTTCTGGTGCAAACTACCAGAATTCTTCGACACGGTTAAAGCAGCGTGGGAGGAGCAGGTTTATGGGTCGGACCCCATGAAGATTCTCAACACCAAACTGTTGCGGACCGCCAAGGCACTTCGTCGCTGGGGCCAGAAGAAGTTGAGTTTCATGAATCTGCAGTTCCAAATAGCCAGCGAAGTGATATTGCGTTTGGATAGCGCCGAGGAGAGCAGACATCTATCTGATGCCGAGAGAAGTTTGAGAGCCTTTCTCAAAGGCAAATGCCTCGCGTATGCTTCCCTGGAAAGGGTGCGGTTAAGGCAGAGAGCAAGGCTGAGGGATCTACGGGAGGGTGATGCCAGCTCCAAATATTTTCATATGAAGGCTAATGGTTGCCGCAGGAAGCACCTTATCCCGTATCTGAAAACGGGCGACAGGACGGTCACGTCAATTGAGGACAAGTTGGGTCTTGCAAGGGAGTTCTTTGGTAACCTGATGGGCAAGCCGACCAAACGTGGACACTCTATCAACCTGGATGTTCTTGATTTGCAACAACTGTCCGCGGAGCAGGCACGTGCCTTGGAAGCCCCATTCACTAAGGAAGAAGTCAAGAGGGTCATTCTGGATATGCCATCCGATAGGGCGCCGGGGCCGGACGGCTTCACAGGCATGTTCTTCAAGGTTTGCTGGGAGATCATCGCTGCAGACTTCATGGCCGTCATGAAGGCATTGTATGAGGGACGGTTCGCTTCTTTTGGAGACCTGAACAGCTCCATTCTCATGTTGCTGCCTAAAAAGAGTGATTCTCTGGACATCAGCGATTTCAGGCCGATTAACCTCATCCATGGTGCAGCGAAGATTTTCGCCAAGGTTTTAGCTGTTCGGCTGGCCCCTATGTTACCGGCTCTAATATCGCAGGCTCAGAGTGCTTTCATCAGCAGACGCAACATCCACGAGAACTTCAAATTTGTGCGCGACACTGCTAAGCTGCTACACAGTAAGAAGCTACCGTCGGTACTCATGAAAATAGATATTTCTAAAGCCTTCGACACTTTATCTTGGGAATTTCTCCTGGAGGTTTTGAGAAAAAGGGGCTTTGGATCGAGGTGGTGCGCCTGGATCTGCGGGCTTCTATCCACGGCCTCCTCCTCCGTACTCATCAATGGTGAGCTCTCGAAGGCCTTCGCTCTCGGTCAGGGAGTCCGTCAAGGAGACCCCCTTTTGCCAGCTCTTTTCATCCTGACCATGGACACCATCCATTGCATACTACAGTGGGCAGCACAACAGAAATTACTCTCTGATCTGGGATGTCAAAGCAAGGTGCCTAGGACATCTATATTCGCTGACGATGCAGTTATGTTCTTCAGACCAGTGCCCTCGGACCTGCGGGTTATATCGGAGATCCTAAAGTTATTTGGGGAGGCATCAGGGCTACGGATCAACCTTCACAAAAGCACGATCACGTGCATCCGCTGTGAGGACGACCTTGCCATGGCAGTTGAGGGACACTTCCAATGCCGACGACAACAATTCCCGATTCAGTACTTGGGCTTGCACTGTCTATCTTCAGGCTTAGGCGCCATGATCTGATGCCCCTAATCGACAAGTTCTCTGGAAAATTCAAAGGGTGGAAGCTGAAGATGCTAGCCACGGCGGGCCGCCTCTCCCTTACACGATCGGTGCTGATGGCGCTGCCGATCCATTTTATGGCTGTGCTACCACTCCCGATGTGGGCCATTAAAATCATCAACAGAAAATGCAGAGGGTTCATTTGGAAAGGAGAAGAGCAAGTTAGTGGGGGCACTGCCGCATGCCTTGGGCAAGCGTTTGCATGCCAAGGGAATTTGGAGGACTAGGGATCATTAACCTTAAGTGCTTTGGGATGGCCCTGCGCTGCAAATGGTCGTGGCTGAGGTGGGACTTGGAAGAGCGGCCGTGGCATTGGCTTCCGGATATCACAGAAAAGGAAGTGCAGGCCATGTATGCTGCTGCTTGCCATATGACATTGGGGGATGGAGCGAGGGCCAAGTTTTGGACCGACAATTGGATCGAAACCTGGCTTTGATAATATTCTTTTGGGCTTTTTCTGATTTTTCGTTGGGCTATTTCTCTTTTCAACTCGGTTCCTGGGCACTCTTTTCGACTCGGCCTCAATTTTATGCGCGACCCATTTTGATTTGTAGTATTGTTTCCCCCGTTTCTTTAATCCGATTAACCAAAAAGGGAACCCGATTTGACGCTTTACCACAGCGAGCAAATCGGTTTTGACAACCTTCTAGAAGGTTCCTTGAACCTTTTTCCTTTTAGTTTTTCTATTTATTTTTTTAAATTCATAATTTGCAAAAAAAATAGTAATCCTTAGTCCCATTTCCTTTTCTATATTTTCTTCCGGCCCATTTCTTTTTTAGATCCATTCTATATTTTCTTTAGGTCCATTTCTTTTTTGGACCGTGCCCAACTAGTCAAACTGGGTAAAGCGATTTATTTGTCTAAAAAAAAGAGTAAAGCGATTTCTAGTCTAGAGTAAAACAAGACCAATTGTACCGTGAATAAAATTGAATTCAAATTCTGTTGAGCTGAGTAACTATTAGGTACAGGATTTGTCATCTTTGCCGCTTGAAATATGCACCAAATTTGGACGTGGTTTTCTTTTGGTGATACACAGTTACACACAACTTGTTGTCCAGTTCCTACAAGACTTGTTGCTGTCCACTACACTGCATATGTGCACTGTTGCCATTTCACTTTCATGAACGTTTATATGGAAAAACATTTTTTGTCGAAAAAAGGAATCAAACGGAAAATAACGAAGTTATTGCTTTTGACTAAATATGGCAATCATGGTCGAGAAAAAATAGATTAAAATCCAATCTGAAAAACCTGATATTTGTGATATAGTTCTGGGTGGAACTACTTTTTTGTTTTTGTTGTTGTTGTTGTTGTTGTTTTGTGTTTTAGCATTCTGAACACACATATGGTTATATTTTTGAACCACATTTTAGCATTTGACGTTGTTCTCATGTCATGGCCCCACGTTCAGGGTGATTGTGGCAGCCTCGTTGCACGTCACATGTCAAGTGGTACACGCATTCTCGATGTGGTATTTTCAGGTCCCTCTGGTGGATGGAGCCGCGTTTGCTGTTGAAGTTTGGGTTGCAAGTTTCAGACAATTGTTGCCGTTGATGTTGGATTGCAATGTCTGTAATGCCACTGATCATATGCAAAAGTATTGCCCAAGTCAATGATAAGACAACGCAAGTACAAGTAACAACCAGCCTTAAGTTTGCGACTTCTGCAAGTAACAACCAGTCAATGGATCATGGCCCAGATACTCTCATAAGAAATGTCGCGAAAAGTCTCCCTATGCTATGCTGTCTATGTGGCCGATTCCGCAAAGACAGCGATCGGCCATTTTCTCGACGTATATAGAGCTGATGTGGTATATATCACTAAGTATATCCCATAATGCTCGTAAACCCCCGTGGGGATCATCAAGTGTGCAGCGTTACCCAACTTATCTCTGTTGTTCCACTGCGTTCCTCCGGACCCGAAAGGGGTACCGGCGGGAACCGCTTCCATTCGGTTCGACGGTGGCAGGCTCCAATGGAGATACCAGTAGCCCACAGGAACTGCGGGTACGCCGTCGACTGGGGTCTGATGATTTGTGTGTCACCATCCTCTGATTGCTTAGCTTAGATACGATGTTTCTGTCCGACGAATGTGTTTTGACGGTTGATGAAGAGCCCAGCGCTTCATCTTCATCTGTGCTGCTCCTCTCTTCTACATCTGAAAACCACCACGAGAACATGAAACTTAATTTCACCAGTTTCCTAGCGTGCATTTACAGCCATATATTTCCACAAAAGATCAGCCGTACCAGATTTAGGATGGAACCAGATGAGCAGCATGCCAGCTTTTCCCTTTTGCCTGACCATAAATAGATACACTATAAGATGTCTACAAAATTAGACAGCAAATTTGGTTTAAACTGCGGTATATAAGGTAGACCATCCATCCAAAAAGGAGGAGTCCATTTGATTCCATGAACTAACCCACAACTGGTCAAGGATCACCTCAACTCCCTGCTACAAGCATTAATTAATTAACAAAAAATGTATTTTAGAAGCTAGAACCTAAACCTTAGAAACTTACCGCCGAAAGAGGTACAGTCCAGCCTTTAATGATGGACCAATCAAGCGCAGGCCTCAGGTCCTTTTTCTTAGCAAGACGCTGCTGGCCTTCACCCATGGGATGATCCAAGAACTTTACCTGTAGAAAAATGTCAAGCAGGAACATGTGAGTTGTTGTCTCTGATAATGTTGGTTATGACAGAAAACCAATAATCAGCATGAAAACATGGAGATCAAATGATAACACAATTTGTCCCACTTCATATTTTAATCATTGACCAGAGCATGAAAGTTCATTAATTTGGTGTCATTTTATCAGTGCGTGTTATCTTCATCAGCAAGAAAGTTGATTGTGTGTTCCCAGCCCGTAACACAATTGGACCACCAGACTAAAAAGCATGGACACGGCAGGATACGGCCGGAGACAGGGGCACGCTCGGACACGCGTATCCCACCATATTTTGTGAATTGCGAATTAAAAGGATGACACGGCTTCGTCACGTATGGGACACGTGAGGGACTCGGGAGGCCCAACTACGCTTCGACCCGATAGGAAACCTTTTTTTTTGCAGGTCGCATTCACGGGCGCCACAAAAGGGAGAGCTGGGAAACCTCCTGGACTCACCGCCGCCGCCACCGCCGCCTGGACTCGACCGCAGCCATCCCCCAAGTGCAGGAGCCTCTCCTCCCAGCGGCAACCATGCTGGAGCAGGTAACCTCAACCTCTCTCTTCTATTTGAATCGATTTTTTGTTGAGTTGTTGCTGCTTGCTTCCCCCTGTTTGCCATGCCCTTGCTGGTGCTGCTCACTAGTTGCTTCCCCATGCTGCTCATGTGCTGCTGCTGCTTGCTTATTGCTGCTGCTGCTTGCTTGTTGCTTCCCCGTGTTGTTCCCGTGCTGCTGGCCTGCTGCTTCCTTGTTTCTTGCTTCCCTGTGCTGCTGCTGCCTGCTTGTGTTGAACTGTTGATTGGTGCTTCATGTGAAGGAACACCAAATCATCCGTGGGTGAGAGTGAAGGAGGACAACCTGGAGCTGGTGCTGAGAATTTGAGATTGCCAAACCATAATGCTATTGGGAGCTAGCATTGCAGATGTTTGCTCTCGAACAACCACTATAGCCTACTAGCACAAGATACACATGTTTAACAAGTTGAGGATCACAACACAAATTACAATCAAAAGCAACACTTGCTCTAAAGATAGAAACGCCGTCCTAAATCACCCCCGGGGAGACCAGCAGCAATCAGTACCGCTGGGGGCGCCAGGCCAACGCGATGGCTGGTGCTGTCACATCATTTGTGGTTCCGTTGCGTCCTGCCCCGCGGTGACGGAGGCATCCGTCCTACATGGTTTCCTCCATACAGATGACCCAAATTTCCTCCTCCCCCGGCCCCTCCCCATTCCCTTGACCCAAATTTCCTCTTCCCCATGCTCCCTCCACACCCCCCGGACCAAAATAGTATCCTTCTCCTCCTGGGCCCTCCCTGTCCCCCTGACCAAAATGGCGTCCTCCTCTCCCTGGCCCCTCCCCAGCCCCCTGACTAAATGCATGCCCTGATGCCATCGCAACAAATTATATGTCAAAATGGGCATACACATCCAAAATATATGAACTGGAAATGACGCATGGTTGCGTACCTTTGCAAACGGCAGAGCATGGGCATGTCAGCAGGGAGCAGCAGCAAACGATCACCAAGGTGATGACCATGGCGCGTGCGAGCGAGGACGGAGAAGAAGAAGACCGCTTCATGGTCGATAGGATGATCCCGCCTTCCTAGCTTCAGCTCTGAAGCAATGATTTGATCTCTCTTTGTGGCCGGGTTACTCCTCCTAGTTAAGTAGTGCTCTAACAGCAACGACAAGTGTGTCAAGTCAACAGATTGTCTGAAAATCTAGATTAGCCTAATGTAATCACGATCTAGTCTAGCTAAATAGCTGCTCGGAGGCCCCAAGTCAAGTCAACTGCTCAAAGTCATCCGCGCCGACACTTAATCTTTGTTGTCAGTGCATCTTAATCACGGTTGCAGGCTTGAAACAGTCAAGCAAAGCTGCTGGCAACTGTAACATACAATTCGTACGCGTTCTGAGTGATCGAGGCATGGCCACAAAAACTTACGTGGTACAGTAAAAATAGTTTTTACGACTACTCCAGCAACTCTGGCTCCTACAAGCTGCTAGTGCTAGCTGAACAGTTGCACTACTTGTCTACTTGAGATGCTCACTGCATCCGCAAGCCTCACTCAACCCAGTCACACATTTCGATCTGTGGCATGAATCGGACTCATGGAACCAGAATGCAAGTATACTGCAAGTCTGCGTTGCACTAAAGCGGAGCAGCGTGGCAGTTCACCGACAAGCAAAATGGACATCGCAGTTTCAGTAAAAAAATCAGAGTGCCACAGCGGAAGCGTAATGGGCCCGTAATGCATAGGTCCAAACCTGGCGCGCTCTGGTAATATTTTCCCCATTGGGCTGAACTGTTTTTGCTGGGCTGTGATATTTTATGCGTTGCTTGGCCAATTTTCAATGTGATGAGTTTTGAACTGGACTTCAGTTTTTCGTGTGGTCCATTTCGATTTTGTAGGATTGTTTGGCCAGTTTCTTCTATTCATGCATCTATCGAACTGATTCTTTACCTGAAAAAAGGTCTTGGATCAATCCGTTTCACTTTCTTTTTTTCCGGGTATTGTAGATTCTTTTTACGGTGACATTGTAGAAATTTTCAAGCCATGCATTTGTCGCTCCGTCCACGAATAAGTATACATCTATCATATGGTACAACAAATTGCTTTTCTTTCCCCTCTAGTAAGGCGATTAGGAAAAGCCTTTCTCCCCACGATTTTCGCCGGCAAGCCCGTGGATCCACCTCCACCCTGCCTGCCGCTCCGACTGCTGGTGGCGGGAAGAGGGCCTTGTCCCTCGACTCCGGCTAGTTGATAGGTAGGGTTTTGGTCTTTCTTTTTTCATGGCATCCACTTAATTTCTATTAGGTCAAAATAAAAAAATTGAAGACAACTCTTGACCAAAGAATCAATGGGAGGAAATAAAAATAATATAAGAATAGACTATAGTAAAAAGTAATAGGAAAAAAACAGCAAATCTTTCATTCTTAAATATCCGGCAAGGTGCCTCAGAAGAGCATAAAATCATTCTAAGAATAAGACAAAGGTATAAAACAAATGGAGATATGTGGTATGCCATGAATAGTTCCATGGCGATGTAAGATAGAAAGAATGGGGAGTTAGGCCTTCGGTTTCCTCTATAGTCATTTGCCGACATGCGGACTCACTTCTCTGTTCGGACAGGTGGCGGCGCTTCTTCTTCGATATAGTCTTTCAAGCTCCGACCCTCCTCAAGTTCGTCCATTTGGACGGATTACATAGAGCTCCGATGTAGATTCCTTCCAGCTCCTCGGCACGGAAGGCTTAGGTTTCTTGTCGTGCGTACGCAACGGTGTGATTTGGTGCAGATTCTTCGGATCGATTCAAAGATTCAACGCAACAACTGCGGCTCTGGGCCGCTGGTCCTTAGGGGCACGTGCATGAAGACGTCACGACTGTCATCGATAAAATCATGTCGACTTCAGTATGGGAGCAGTGATATTGGCGCATCGGCGGCTCATTCTGGCGGCAGCAAAGGTCGTTCGGTGGTCCATGGACCTCGATATATTTTTCTATTATGTTTGTGCTGGTTTGTGATTCCGGTGAATCTTTATTTTTTATAAACCATTTCGCATAGAAATTATATGTCATACAATAAAATTATAAATTTACATTTAATTTCCACGTTGACATGCAAAAGAAGAAGGCCCATTATACTGTGAACGAAATTCAACTTCAAATTTTGTCGAGCTGACATTTTTTTTCTTTTCTTTTCTTTTTTGAGTCAACTAAAGCGGGCAAAAGCCAACCTGAACATATTTTTTCTCTCTTGAAAAAAAAAAGATCAGGATCAGACACCATTGGATCAGTAGAAGGGAGATATACAGAAAAGGTCACTGGCTTGCCGAGTCACTGGGATAGCCTTACTGGCTTGCTTGGCTTTACAACCGAGCTAAACCCATTTGGATTAATAGCTTATGAAATAACCAGTTCCTACAAGCGGCAAAAAAAGGGGAAGGCCAGAAAAACAAAAATATTGTAGGGATTGCCAGTTGGAGCACCAGTAAGAAACCCATTCTGAATGCTTGCTCTCGAACAACTATTAGAAGAAGAAAAACCTACTAGCACGTGATACAAATGTTTTAAAACGTTGGGGAGAATTGCACAAATTACAACCGAAAGGCAGCCCCTGCGCCAAAATGGGCATCCACCTCCAAAATATTTGAACTAGAACTGACTCGTCGCTGCGTTTGCATACCTTTGCAAACAGCAGAGCATGGGAATGGCAGCATGGAGCAGCAGCACACGATCACCAGGATGATTACCAGGGCACGCGGGAGCGAGGACGGAGAAGAAGAAAGCCGCTTCATGGTCGACGATCTTGTCTGTGCCCAGCTTGAGTTCTAACCAAATGATTCGATCTCTCTTCGTGGTTGTGGCTAGGTTACTCTTCCTAGTTAAGTACTCTTAACAGCAACGACAAGTGTGTCAAGTCAACAGAGTCTCTGACCATCTTCATTAACCAAAGATGGCTCCATTAAAAATCTAGCTAAGATCGGAGTGATAGACTTACTGGATCGACTAGGAGTAGATCAGTGGGATATTGTCTGTATTCGGGTGTTTACCTTAGCGTTCC
Source organism: Triticum aestivum (assembly GCF_018294505.1). Classification (NCBI taxonomy): domain Eukaryota; kingdom Viridiplantae; phylum Streptophyta; class Magnoliopsida; order Poales; family Poaceae; genus Triticum; species Triticum aestivum. Next base: position 3,270,857 of record NC_057802.1, on the reverse strand, counting down.
GGCCATTGCTGGTTCGTCGATGGAGGACTGCGCACGGGCAGCGACGGTCGGTGTAGAGGTCGACGGTGAAGTACATGAGTGGCAGCGGTGGAGCTTCCCATCGCTTCAGTGCCTCCCTCTGAAACGGATATGGTTAGGAGTGGGGAACAGTGGCGGTGACGAACCTCATACCCCGTGCCCCTGGTCCCCACCTCCTCTTTATAGCACTGCGCGACAGGGGCCCACCAGCCTTGCTTGGGCTGGACGCCCCCGATCAGGGCGTGGGTCAAGGGCCCAATGAGCCGTTGGGCCCATTGGTGGAGAGATCAACCTAACATTCTCTCCCTTGATCTCATCATTATACTTTTAACTTTATACTTTGAAATAACTCTTTTCAAAGTACTCGTTCCATCACAGATTTGCATGTAGAGCATGTCTCATCATCACGGTTCATTCCCGATAGAATCAACACCTACAACACACTCCTCTGTTTTGAAACAGATTATTTAACCTTGGGCCCTTTTATTGTCCGGAAATCTTAGACTATACCATAAAACCCATGTCGACTGAGTGTTCTCCGAACACACTGGGCGGCAAGCCTTTAATAAGCAGATCTGCAAACACTTGTCTGTTGCTTTTATGCTTCAAGCATTTCTACATGATTCCGGACTTTTTCCTTTACAACGCATAACTATGTGTCAGTGTGTTTGACTTGACTCGTTGTCATAGGAGCGAAAAACTTAAAATGGTTATCGCTGTTGTCAACCATTATCAATTCCGGGTACTTGTTTCTTTAACCTTTTTGCCTGTCCCTCAGCCTCATATCATGCTGTACATTATCTTTACATCAAATTAATGATAATTGATTCATTCTTTAGAGTTCTTCCACACAAAAACTCCTAATGTGAAGGTCAACGACAATTGTGGATTTCGCTGTACATTTCACAAGTTTTTATCTTTGTACTCACAACCTTTTGAGAGCACTTGTTTCTTTCAGCATGAGGCCGATATCTTTGACTCCATTCCATCAATTTAAATATGTACTGGACATTGCCAAAACAACCCGGATATGTGAACTATGTCACGGTAATGTTACACTTTTGCATTCATAAAGCTTCCAACAGCTGAAGCATATGGTACCATATTCATTTGGTCTATTTCACATTGACTCTTGGAACACTAAAGTTCCCAAAATGATTACCCTTTACTATAAGAACAGGCGTAGGTTTTCTCGCATGCATACTTTAGAAACTTTCCTTAGCATGCCCATGCGACACACCTAATACCCCTTTTATTCTTTTCTCGGTGAATCTCGATCTTTATAACGAGAGACATTCCTTATTCCTCATTCCATTTCGGAAACTCAAAAATAGTTCTTTATCATTAGTACTTTTGCAAGTCACACTTGCATATCATTCTTATCTTTAGGTTCGTCTGTAACTTTTATTCTCTTTGGATTTATTGAGTGCTTAATGATCATTACACATAAGGTGTATGGTCGATACTAGGAAAGCATAATAGCTACTCCATACTTTTCTTCCAGAGTGGGACGCATTAAACGCACATGAATCATCATATCTTTCTCCTGTCATATAGGATAAGTCCTTTGCATAAATTTCTCCCGCCATACAGGATTTTTGACATAATACTATGTCAACTTTACCCCGTTACGCAGGTATTTTCCCAGACTTTTCCCGCCATGCAGGTTTTATCATAATCATCTTTTTCCGCTATGCGGGTAATTCCCTGTAAGGGACATAAATGCCAGAATTGGCTCTTTTGACTGCATATTCAATTATCAAATTCAGAAATAAATCCGAATGCTCTTTGACACACATGCTTGATCCGATGTTGGTCAAATTAAACACGCATGTTGCTTGTTTCAACTCAAATCATGTTGACTGAATAATCTTCTTCATAAAGAGTACATGAAAGACATTCGTCAACCAAGACTCTCAATGATCTATCTCGTTCTTTTCTTGGATTAATATCCAAGAATTCTTTTCTTTTGAAGCCATTCTTTAGAGAGAACATACTCCCTCACGTTATGACCTTTCTTGGTCATCTTTCGGATAACAAGTACCCAGCCATTCGCTTTCATGAATGAAAGCATGGAAAACTTTTACTCTGAGAAAACTTAGCCAATAATCAACAATAATGAGCATAAAAAATAACCCTACGTTGGTCTGGTTAAAAAATATGCACATTAAACTTTTTAAAACTTTCTTTTTATACTCTAAATCACCGTTGTGGTAGAATTAGAATAAAACTCGTTCTTCTACATTAATTCCATATCACCGTTGGGCGGAAAAGGAAATAATGCATATAACTCATAAACAATGTGATGGTAGTATTTCTATTAAACAACTTTGCTAAGAAATAATCATCATCATCAACTTTATTGCAGCGGAAAACTTTTAATATACATTTCTCAATCTTTATCAAATGCTCTGAAAATTGGTCGCTTTGATACAAAAATTATCAGAGATTTAAGCTTTGAACATAAGACTCGTAGAATTATAGTACTGTTATCATCAACGTTGGTCAGAAAATAACAATACCATAGTTTAACTTTAAAAGAAATATCTTTTTTTTGTCATATCGGAAACTATCTGCATCTTATTTCACCCATAGGGGAAAAAACATTGCTAAGAACAATTCTTCCAATTAAATTTTTCTGTTGGTTCCAATTTAACTGGAGGATTAAACTTTTACTTTGCAGCGGAAACTTTATAATATCCTATTCAGAAACAATTCTGTACTCTTTTAATCTCTAAGCAATTCTAACCGATTGGTTCGAAAAAGCATTAGAGAAGCAACGATTTTAATCTTTTACTTTAGTTCTATTCACTTTTAAAAGAGCACTTTTATTTATTTGCAGCGGAAAACATGAAAAAAAATTCATGAACTTTTTATTTTCTAAAACATTACTTTTACTTTTCTATTTTATAAACGAAATCTTTTCTTTGAATAATTTTGTATAGCCAAACTGTATGAAATTTGTCCAAAGCTGGACAAAAACAGAAGACAGCCGCGCGCTCTGGGCCACAATGGCTGCGCCTCCTTCCTTTTCGCCCAAAAGGCCCGGCGTGGGCGCGCGCCTCTCTGGCCTGGTCCGCCGGCCAACGGCCCATCAGGCTTTCAGCCCAAAAGCCTGCAGCCGCTCTAGGGTTTCAATCTGTGCCGTTCAACCTGATCGTGTGGTCTACCTCTTTTTTCGCTTGAAGAAAACCTGGGAGCGAGACCCTTCGAACGAAACCTAGCCCCCAATTCTTTCTCTCCCGTCGCGCTCTCTCTCTCGACGGCAGAAGCACGGGGCTGCGCCCAGGCTGCCCGCCCCGGCCGCTGGCGACGGCGCCAAGCGGCCACTGCACCGCGTCCGGCCGCCGGCTCTTTCTCCTTCCCCGTTCCTTTCTTCATCCGCGCCGCTCGCTCCTCTCTCTGCTGCGGCTGGGGCTTGAGGCCACCGGCGACGGCAACGAGCGGCACCGCGCCGCGCTGGCCTCTTCTCTTTCTCACCTCCTTCAATTTCTCCCTTGTCCTGCAACAGAGATCGAGAGAGAGAGCAGAGAGGCGCAACGGCTTTCCTGATGCGGCGGGTTGGGGCCACGCCGGCCACCCGCGACGGCGTTGAGCCGTGCCGCGCGAGCCTGCGTTTCCTTTTGGCCCTCCCCGTTCTTTCCTCCTCCTCCTGTGACAGAGAGGGCGAGAGAGAGGCGCGGCCGAGCCCTCTGCTCCCCTACGCGCCCGCTCCTCCTCTGCTTCTCTTGGAGGCGACGACGGTGGCGCCGTTGCCATCCCCTTCGCCGGCTTCGCGTTCGCCTTGCCGTGAGCGCGTCGCCGTCAAACGGAGTGATAAATCCCAGTCTCGATCCGTGCCAACCCAACAGACACTTTCGGAGATACCCGTAGTGCACCTTTATAGTCACACAGTTACGTTGTGACGTTTGGCACACCCAAAGCACCCCTACGGTATCCGGGAGTTGCACGATCTCATGGTCTAAGGAAAAGATACTTGACATTGGAAAAGCTCTAGCAAACGAACTACACGATCTTTGAGCTATGCTTAGGATTGGGTCTTGTCCATCACATCATTCTCCTAATGATGTGATCCCGTTATCAATGACATCCAATGTCCATAGTCAGGAAACCATGACTATCTGTTGATCAACGAGCTAGTCAACTAGAGGCTTACTAGGGACACGTTGTGGTCTATGTATTCACACATGTATTACGATTTCCGGATAACACAATTATAGCATGAACAATAGACAATTATCATGAACAAAGAAATATAATAATAACCATTTATTATTGCCTCTATGGCATATTTCCAACAGTCTCCCACTTGCACTAGAGTCAATAATCTAGTTACATTGTGATGAATCGAACACCCATTGCGTCCTGGTGTTGATCATGTTTTGCTCTAGGGAGAGGTTTAGTCAACGGATCTACTACATTCAGGTTCGTATGTACTTTACAAATATCTATGTCTCCATTTTGAACACTTTCACGAATGGAGTTGAAGCGACACTTGATATGCCTGGTCTTCCTGTGAAATCTGGGCTCCTTCGCAAGGGCAATAGCTCCAGTATTGTCACAGAAGAGAGTCATCGGGCCCGACGCATTGGGAATCACCCCTAGGTCGGTAATGAACTGCTTCATCCAGACTGCTTCCTGTGCTGCCTCCGAGGCTGCCATGTACTCCGCTTCACATGTAGATCCCGCCACGACGCTTTGCTTGCAACTGCACCAGCTTACTGCTCCTCCATTCAAAATATACACGTATCCGGTTTGTGACTTCGAGTCATCCAGATCTGTGTCGAAGCTAGCGTCGACGTAACCCTTTACGACGAGCTCTTCGTCACCTCCATAAACGAGAAACATATCCTTAGTCCTCTTCAGGTACTTCAGGATATTCTTGACCGCTGTCCAGTGTTCCATGCCGGGATTACTTTGGTACCTTCCTACCAAACTTACGGCAAGGTTTACATCAGGTCTGGTACACAGCATGGCATACATAATAGACCCTATGGCCGAGGCATAGGGGATGACACTCATCTTTTCTCTATCTTCTGCCGTGGTCGGGCATTGAGCCATGCTCAATTGCATACCTTGCAATACAGGCAAGAACCCCTTCTTGGACTGATCCATATTGAACTTCTTCAATATCTTGTCAAGGTACGTACTCTGTGAAAGACCAATGAGGCGTCTTGATCTATCTCTATAGATCTTGATGCCTAATATATAAGCAGCTTCTCCAAGGTCCTTCATTGAAAAACACTTATTCAAATAGGCCTTTATACTTTCCAAGAATTCTATATCATTTCCCATCAATAGTATGTCATCCACATATAATACGAGAAATGCTACAGAGCTCCCACTCACTTTCTTGTAAACACAGGCTTCTCCATAAGTCTGTGTAACAAACGCTTTGATCATCTCATCAAAGCGAATGTTCCAACTCCGAGATGCTTGCACCAGCCCATAGATTGAGCGCTGGAGCTTGCATACTTTGTCAGCATTCTTAGGATCGACAAAACCTTCCGGCTTCACCATATATAATAATAACCATTTATTATTGCCTCTAGGGCATATTTCCAACACGAACAAGCCGAGGCGGCTCACGCGGGGATGGATCAAGCAAAGCGTCGGGTCCCCGGCCGGCTTCTCGTGTCGCCACAACCCTGGGGCTGCACGTCATCGCCGGGCTACGCCGATGGTGACGCGCATGGTGGGTTCAGCCCCAACATCACCTTCCCCCATGGTCACCCGGCACAACGCACGCCCTCGCCCGCCTTCGCCGGCATGCAGTACCCTCCGTACACCTACTCACCGCCGGCCTACGCATCCTCCCCGACGCCACCTCTCCGCCGTGGCGCGCTGCCCTTCTCACAAGCCTCCTCGTCGCATCTTGGTGACACCGACACGATGGAGGCCGACATGGACGACATCATCATGACCGGCTCGGCCGCCGCCGCCGCCTCCCCCGGGTTCACTGCCCAAGACGACACAATGGACCTCACCGGCGACATGGACGGCGAGGAGGAGCCAGAGGAGGAGGAGGAGCCGGCGCCTGCTCCGGCGAGGAAAGGGAAGAAGAAGAAGAAGAAGAAGAAGAAGAAGAAGAAGAAGAAGAAGAAGAAGAAGAAGAAGAAGAAGAAGAAGAAGAAGAAGAAGAAGAAGAAGAAGAAGAAGAAGAGGGCGGCCAGGACCCAAGTGGGCGTCCAAGGAGGACGAGTGCCTCGCCGAAGCATGGAAAGTCGTCTGCCTCGACCCGATCACCGGCACGAACCAGAGCATCGACATGTATTGGGACTGCATCAAGGCCGAGTTCGACGAGCGCAAGCTCGTCGACCCCTACTTCAAAGGCGTGCACATGCAGCGCGGGTCGAAGGCAATGGCGAACCATTGGGGGACTTGACTTGAACCCTCACGATTTAGAAAGTCGACAGTTCAGTGGCATGTTTCAGTCCTCTTCCCCATTACTTAGAAAAAGTGAGCCACCGGTTCAGATACAAGATACTATCATTACCGCCTGGACAATTAGACAGCCAACCCGTAATCCCAACGACCCAATTGCAAGAGCGGAGCTCTACCAACTGAGCTATACCACTGATTGAGAAACTTAGCCTCCGACCCGACCAAGGGAGAAGACAGGGTCAAGCCGACGCCGCCCTTCCTCACCTGCCTGAATGGAATGAATATCTCCTTCGTCTAGTCGAGAAGGGAAAAAGCCTCATCCAAACGGCGTGCAACAAATGGCATGGGATCGTCGAGGAGATCGCGGCTCGGCCGGAGAGCGGCGCCAGCATAGAGGATCAGGTATGCCACGCCGGGCTCTCCCTTTTCGTTTCGGCTTGTGCGCGCCCGCCGACTGTTGTTTCTCAGTGCAGCCGGTGCGGATGTTCGCCATGTTTCGCTAGGACAGTAGCGACCAAGACTTCAAGTACCTCCACGTCTTCAAGCGGATCGAGAAGTGAGAGAAGTGGGTGGATGTCCGGCGCACCCTCGCCAAGGCCAAGGAGACGTACAAGACGGACGCGCCGACGGCGGGCGCGGCCGACGGGCGCCCGGACGGCAACAAAGGGGCCAAGAAGGGGAAACACGCCGAGTCGGATACCGCACGGGTGCACGAGTCCATCGAGCATTGCCTCGCCGACGCCAAGACCTGGGCCGCCCAGCGGGAGGAGAAGACCGAGGCGCGGTGGTCGGCGTAGATGACGAACAGCACCGTCAAACTCGACCTGCTCTGGACCAACATCGCCGCGAAGAAGAGGAACACCGACCTGGCTTTCCAAATGGGCGGGGCGGACATGTCGGCGATGGACTAGCAGGTCAAGGCGTGGTACATGGCGGAGCGCGGCCTCATCCTGAACCAGATGTCGTCGATGGCGCCGCCAACTCCCACGCCGACGCCAACGCCGCCGCCAAGCCCGAGTGATGATGCCTCTACGACGCCCAACAGCACAGAAGCTGCGTCGACGCCTCCCTGCACAGAAGAAGCCGCGCCGACGCCGCCCAGCCCGCGCGCGCCGACTCCTGCGACGTAGGAGGCCGACACCGCCATTTGATGCGTTGAGTCCTTTCTTTTTTTTGCGTGCCGAACTGTGGCAAAGTGATCGCCGAACTACGCTGATCGCCAGACTTGTGGCGTTTTATGAGGCGGGAAATGAACCCGTTTGAATTTGTGACGTCTTGGGGGCGGCGCCTGGGGCCGTGGCTGGGACCATGATCGCCCCAGGGCCTAAAAATCGCCGGCGGGCGCCCGAGAGAGCGTCGGTCTTTGCGCTGGGGGCCGAACGAGTGGAGATGCTCTTAGTGTGGCCACGGGTGCAGGTTCGTGGGACGTTGTTCAGTACCTCGTGCCGGGAAGGTTCTTACGTTGTGGCGCATCAAGTGTCGTACCCGTCGTGGGCGGCAGAGCATTGTCATGGGCACACCCCGGGCAGTCCTGTTGCTTCGGCGGCCCGGCCGCCCGAAGTGCCGTACCTGCTGGCGGTGAAAGAGTGTAGGCATGGGCCGCGTGGCCACACCCCAGGCAGCTCTGTTGCCTCGGCGGCTCGGGCGCTAAAACTGAAGTACCCGCGGGCGGCGGCAGAGCGTAGGCATGGCCACACTCCGGGCAGTTCTGTTGCTTCGACGGCCCGGGGGCCGCGAGTGCCGCACCGGCCGGCGGCGGCCGAGCGTAGTCGTGGCCACACCCCGGGCAGTTCTGTGCCCTCGGCGCCCCGGGCTTCGGTGATTTCGGACGTATTCCTTCTCCACGCACCCCGGTTGGAAAATTAAAGCCTGCGCCTGCATGCACACCACCATGAGATGCAAATCTCACACCCAGCGCCACCATGAAGATCAACTCCGAAGACAAAAACAACAGGGTGCGCTGGTGGTTACCTTTGGCCCTGGCGGCAGAGCATGGCAGCAGTAAGCACCATACGATAATAGTCAGGAGGACCATGGCCCGTGCGAGCCAGGACGAAGAAGATCGCTTCATTGTCGATGTGAAACTAGCTCCTTATTGGCCTTGTGTATCTCGACAGTTCTATATTCATTCTGGAGGTAATATCATCGGAAGTCATAGAACTTGCGTTGCAGGTTCAGTTTGGTGCTACAACTTTAAAAATACAGTTTTATTGTCACCTAACTTGACTCAACCGTGCAAATACGGTCGTAGTACATGTATGCGAGCGTATCCATGTGTATTACCCCACCTGTCAGTGAGTGAAAGTGCTGGGCGGGATATACTTTTACGAAAAACACCCTCATAAAAATAATTTGCGAAAAAAGTAAACCACCTCGACCCATTTTTGCACAGAACCCCTTATATTTTTTATTTACAAAATAACCCAACCACGGTACTGCACATAAATGCGAAAATTAAGCACAAAGAAAGGTGTGCCAGGATTGGATCCCGCTACTACCAATTTGAATAAGAGATGGTATATCCATTACGCCCAACAGGATTCTTACTTCGGATAACTAACTTAGGGAGCGCCTACTCGGCGCATTCAGCGCCGCTTAGCCCTCCTGGCGCTCGCGCGCGCCGCTTAGCGGGCCGGCCCAGCAGCTACTTCAAAACGCAGACGCGAAAAGAAAAGGTATCCTCGGAAAATATACGTGAGATATGGGATTCGAACAAGCATGTTACCCGTGGTAGTCTCAACAGAGCAACCACTGCGCCAAGACCACTAAGTGGTAAAAAATCCGAAAATAACTCTATTTAGTACGACACTAATATATACGTATTTTGTACCCATATATAAAACTCGCAACCTGCAGTACCTACATGCGATCAGCTAACGACTAGGGTGTGTTTTTGCAACTGAGAAAATTGAAGGCTAATAGTTGAAAAACTTTCATGGCCGCCCATATATGATTTTCTCCAAGAAAAATGAAACTTCACAAATTTCGGGAAAAGTTCATGAACATGCAAAAAGAAAACGTTGCCCTATTCAAGAAAAGTTCAATGATTTTTAAAAAAGTTCATCAATTTTCAAAAATAGTTCACCAAAGTTGAAAAATGTTCATCAAAATTTTGAAAAAAAGTTCATCAATTTGAGAAAAGCTCATCAATTTTGAAAAAAATTCATCGATTTTTGAAAATAGTTCATCCAATTTCAATAAAAGTCATCCAATTTGAAGAAATGTTCATTGAATTTGTAAACAGTTCATAGATTTTGAAAAAAATTCATCGAATTTGAAACAAAATCATCAATTTTAAAAATAGTTAAAAGTTCATAGATTTTGAAAAGAAAAGTTCATCAAATTTGAAAAAAATACATCATCGATATTGAAAAAGTTCACGTATTTAAGAAATAAAAAAAGAAATCGATGAGGGAAAGAAACCAGGAAGAAGAAGAAGAAGAAAAGAAAAAAGAAAAACGAAAGAATAATTGAGGAAAAGAGTTGAATCTTATCACAACCTAATGAACATCACTGCGGGGGGTCTGTTGTTCGAGTCGTGTCCATGACGTCTCTTTTTTTTTGCAGAATCACTTACACAGTAACGGGCCAGCCCAGTGTGGGACGCTGCAGGCGCCCGTTTGCAGAATACACATTAACGGGCGCCTGCAGCGCCAAATAGAGTTCTCCACTAACTTATATCTACTGAATGAATGGTCATGTGGAACTTAAATGGGATGGGGATACTACGGCCCATTTTGCGCGCTCTGTTTTTTTAAGAAAATTGTATAATGTAAGTAATAAAGTTATGTTCAAATATTAGTGTGTAAAATATATTATACATACAGATGATGATTAGTAAAAAACTTTGAATATAAACCTGTGAATTATATACAAAATATTCAGTAAAACATAAGTAACAAAAATATTTAAGATATTTTTAAAACATAAGTAACAAAATCATGTTCAAATATTTCTATTTTTTGCAAAACAAATATTTTATGTTAAAAATACTATACATACAAAGTATGATTAGTGTAAAAATTATAAACATGTGTATTATTTTTTAGAAAATAGTTAATACGGACATTAAAAATGTTTATTACATAAATATGTTTAATGAATCCCAAAAATAATCAGTTGCTTCTTATATTTAAATTATACAAAATGATGAATAGAAATATTTATTAAATATTTATGACTATTCAGTTGGCTATAATTTTTAATCGTGATTTATTTAAAAAATATAACTTAAATATTAGCCATGATTGAATATTCACATTAAAATGTTAAATTTTAAATTATGAAGGTTTGTAGTTATAGAAATATTTAAATATTTTTGGTTCTACAAATATTTAATTGTTTCTATTTTACTAATTAGCCATGATTACTAAATATTTTATATACAATACACATGTTTATATTTAAATGTTTTAGATTATTAATCATCGTCTATATTTATAGTATTTTTAACAAACATATTGAACATAACTTTAAATGTTTTACATTTATCTTAATAAAATAGCACGCGCAAAATGAGCCACAGTATCGCCAGGCCATTTAGGCTCGACATGAATCCTCGTTCCCATATAAATTAGTTATCCCACTTAGACATTCAGACTCGAAGGATGTACTGGATAGATTGTCTATATCGGCGTCTCGTCGTCGACGGGAACGTCTCCTCCCACTGAAAGTGCATCGCCGGAAATTCTGAAATAAATCCAGGAATAGTGCGAGTACCAGCACTTGAAACCTGATGGGCTAGGGATAAAACTGTCCCTCTAACCATCCAACCACAGGTTGGTTCACATAGACTGTCTATGTTAAAACAATTGGTTGTTCACTTAAAAAAACAATTGGTTGTTGTACGAATACTGGTGCATCAATTTTTCCGGTTAATTTTCTCATTGATGTGCATTACCGTGATCGGGTTATTCTGGAAATAAAAGAATGTTAGGAGATTTTGTGCAAACATGGATCGAGGTGGTTCACTTTTTTTTTGCGGGGAGAAGTGGTTCACTTTTTCCGTGATTAAAAAATTATTAGATGTTTTGTGTAAAAATATGTGTCATCGCTCACTGACAGATGGGGTCATACACATGGATAAGCCCCTGTACGTATACTATGACCGTATAACGATCTGCACGCTCGAGTCAAGTTAGGTGACCACAAAACCGTATTTTCAAAATTCTAGCATCAAACTGAACATGTGACGCAAGTTGTATGACTTCCGGTGATATTGCCTCTTTATTATATCTGATTATGTATCGTTGTAAAATATTCATTGAAGACAAGTGGAATCATTGAATGGTAAACAGTTTCCTATGCATGGTTGAATATTGTGGTGCATTTTTTTTCATGCATGATTGCATGTCGCGATGGGTCTGTATCTACACAATTGGATGGTAAAATGACATTCTTGCATTTTGAGATAAATAAGCTAGTCGGATGAGTCTCTTAGGTTTAGGTATATAGGATACCATGTGTGGCACCCAACCTTGTGTTGTGGGTGTAAGGACACCTCTAATAGAATCTTAAAGTCTTTTTTGTGCGGATGTAATGGAATCTTGAAGATAATTGAAGAAAAGACTCGCTCCAATTAGTTTAGTCACAAAAATGACAATATATTGGGAGCCTGGTTCCTAATCGATCACCAAAATTGATTTCTAAAAACAATTTGAATTGTAGTTCAATCTTTTGCGTTGTGCATCCATCTGAACTTTCCACTTGATCTTTAACATAAACTTTATAATCAGCTTCACAGTTGTTTGTACATATTGTGACGGTGTCCCAGACTGGGTTCACCGACGAGCCATGTCAAGGCGAGTACAAAGGAAGGATCCCAAAGACTACATATACTCCAAGACATTTAGAGGTCGTCTACAAACACATTTACCTTGTATCTAACCGACTAGGTAATAACCCTAGACCCCATGTGCCTATATATAATCCAAGGGCATAGATGGCACACAACGATCTCATGGTAGATCACATGTGGTTTGCACTCCATCCCAAAGAAAAACACAAGTAGGACGTTGGTTTTAACACTTAGGAGAGCCCGAACCTGGGTAAAACCTTTGTCTCTGTTACCATCGCATCAAGGCTATTAGGCCAACTCCACCGCGCGACCCCTAACGGACGTCCGCTTTGCCCGGATTCTGTCCGTTTGGGTAGGGCAATGGGGTCGTGTCCGGGCAGTTTCCGGGATGCGATGGCCGTGCGCCCAACGCGCGGACGCATCCCAGCCGCATCTTGTCCGCATACAATTTTCTGAGTTGGTGATGATGGTGTGCCTACCATCTTGCAATATAGGCCGTCCGAGTTATATCCGACGGATAGGAAGGAAACTATGGCAATTTTGCAAAAAGATGCCCACACCCCTCTCGACATTTGCAAATAAGGCCTTCCCTCGTTCATCCTTTTCTCCCACAAGATAAAATTACTCATACAAATGCATCTTAATGTTCTGTGCAACGCATGGGCATCTTGCTAGTTTTAGAATATATCCAACTTCCATAACTGCTCCTGTAAGTTGGATTAGTGCCTTCTTGATGCATTCATTGTTTATCTGCGGAGGAGGCTCGATCTTGCATGCTTCTTTCTTCTTCGAGTCTAAAGAAGTCGATGTTGCTTCCTCGCATCTAGTCTCGTGTCTAGCCTCTAATCTAGCAACAAGTGCACTTGTCTCATCTACAGCCTCTATGGTAGCTAAAAGTGCACGAACATCTACTAAATTGCGCTCTATCAAAATATATCGACGTACTCTTTTTCTCAATACCAAAACTTGCATCCATGCTACACAATAAAATTTTAAGTTAGCACAACTAGTCAGATCTAAGAGCACAAACCGAAGCTAAAAAGAGCACATACCCCATCATTTAAGCACTTGATGAACACCCATCTAGGATGTTCCGGCGTTGTAGACACGCGGCGCACGGCCTTCTTTGGACAGTGGTCGCACTTAATGAGTGACAACGGTGCGCCGACGAGCTTTTGGGCTAGCACTGAGCCCGGCCGACCGCCATTGGTGTATCTGCCGGCGGACCACCGACGGTGTAGATCCGAGCGGCTAGAGGAGGAGCCACTGCATGCATGTGGCCTTGCGGCCCTGCCAGGGCCTTCCGGCCCCGTGCCTGGCCAGTCCATGGCGCGGCGTGGTCTCCCACAACCGGGCGAGCTCAAGACCGACCGGATCCGCTCCAAATCCGGCCGGCGGGTGCGCAAATCAGGTGGCCGTGGTTGGGTAGCTCGGATTCGCCGAGGGGAAGGGGCTAGGCGAGCGCGCGTCCGAGCTGCACAGCTGCAATGGCAGCGGCGGCGGCAGCGGCGGCGAGGGAAGAGTGGAGAAGGGTGGAGGGTGTGCGGCCGAAGGGAGGGAGGGGGCGGATAGAAAAAGGCGCCCCTGTGCCACCGACGGGCGGGCCTAGGGAGGACACGCGCAGATGCCCAGCCCGTCCGCGTGCTGTCCGTTTCACCCCAAAAGCGGCGCAAACTTGGGCCGGGATGGGTCGAAAGCGGACAGAAAACGGACAAAAGTCCATTTGCGCCCGCGCGCTGGACCGTCTGGTTCGTCTGTTTTATCCCAAATGAACGCGCACGGATAGGATGGGGTCGCGTGATGGAGTTGGCCTTAGCTCGGGGCCTCCTACCGAGATCTACCGAAATCAACTCCATCATTAGTGGCCCATGGCTCCACTACGTAGTCACAGCGAGAGCTATATCTCGTTTTATGCAAAATGAAAGAATCACTCCATACACTTCCAGTCATGGCGCCACGCTTGCGTTCTTGGTAATATTTGACGCGCGGCTTACTTGAGGGGATGGACCCTAGATTTTATAATTTCTCCCTTTTCCTTCTTTTTTTGTTTCTTTTGTTCTATGTTTGGATTTCTCATTTCTTCTCCTATTTTCTTTGTGTTTTTTCTCATCGTTATAATTTGAAATTTCTTCTATATACATTTAATTTTTTTGAATGCACAGTCAACATGTTTTCTATACATGATTCAACATTTTGCAAATGATTGATCAACATTTTTCAAATAAGAGATTAACATTTTTAGAAAACCTAGTTATTAATTGTTCTATATAAACATTTTAAAAAAAATTCAAATGTTTGATTCACAATTTTCAAATAGAAGATTAACATTTTCAAATATTTTATATAGATTTTTTATAATATATTTATTTAAAAAAATTGGAAATATAAATGTAAGTAAAAAGATGAAAAAAGAAATCCAAAAACATAAAAAAACAAGTAAAAAAGACGTAAAACGAAATCCAAAAACATAAAAAAAAGGAAATGAGGCCCTTGTCTCCCGTGCGGCTGGGCGGGCCCATCTAGAGTCGCCCCGCCTTAAGCGCCTGAAATATGAACTCAATAATGTTAATGGACATATAAAAAAGTCACTTCAAAGAAGTTCATAAAATTTGAAAAAAAAGTTCATGGATTTTGATTTTTTTTACAAAATTTGAAAAAAGTTTATCGACTTTTCTAAAAAAATGACGAATTTAGAAAATGGTCATCAATTTCAAAAAAGTTCACATTAACGAGAAAGTTCACAAATATGAAAAAAATTCATCAATTTTTCAGATAGTTCACGAATTTGCGAAAAATAATCAATGATTTTGAAAAAATATTCATGAATTTGAAAAAAATCATGGATTTCGGAAAAATGTAATCAATTTTGAAACAAAACATGAATTTTGAAAAAGGTCATCGCTTTTAAAAAAGAAATCGTGATTATAAGAAAACCAAAAAAAGGAAAACCGAATAAAAATATCAGGAAAATGACCATAGAATTTGGAAATAACGAAGAAAGCAATGAAAGGAAACAAAAAAGTAAATGTGCACAAGCGGTAAGCTAACATAGTGGGTACTGCGGTTCCTTTCGGTGTTGAGGGTACGACTTTGAACCCCTTTTGGTCCCACCTTTTTTGGAGTTTAAACAGAAAAAGAAGGTATATGGGCTGGCCCAGAGCAAAGTGGGGGTATGCGTCCGATTGCGGAAAAACTTGTAACGGGTGCAAAAGGCGTCGTTTAGGAAATGCTAACTTGCAGCAACAACAAGAAAACGGCAAGCGAGCGGGAGGCAGGGCTAATGAGCGGACCAGCGCGTGGTCAACGGGTGAGCCTACTAGGCTGTGTCCCATGTGCACACCGCTGAAGAGGAGCTCCCCGCTGAGGCACACCCCGAATTTGCATCGAAAAGCTTAATCGGGAAGAAGAGCTAACATTGCCATGATCTCACAAGAAGAGAGCAGAGTTCAAGTTGCAGCTAAACGGCTACACCCATGTTCTTCTTCACAAGAACAATCTGGAATTCATTTTTTTATTTAGAAAATATGTGATTTTTGTGTTTTTTTAGATCCTTTGAGATTTCTTTTCTTTTTTTGAATTTTCCTCTAGGATTTCTGTTGAGAGGGAAAGAAGTGTCGACCACAAAAATGTCGATTCAACGAGTTTTGTTTTTTGAGAACTGTCGATTCAACGAGGTGAGAGATTAGCAAGACATATGGGCTTATGGGCCATGGGCGGTGGAAAGAAAGCGTTGTGGGCTTATGGGCCATGGCAGTGTTGTCGCCGTCCTCTCACTCATTGGATCAAAACAGCCTAAAAAAAAGGCACCGCTCAAAAAAGAAAAAAACTCATTTGATAAGGCCTCCTCGCCGGCGGCGAGCTCGACCACTCCGGCTCCGGCGACTGAGCCTCCACTCCCCGTCTCTCTCCAGCACACATAGTCTCCGTGTCCTTCCCCTTCCCTCCCCACCAGCAGACGGCAAAGGCGCGCTTGACGGCGCTGAACTCGCACCGTTGGTCAGTCGCCAGATTTCTTCCGCCGGTAATTGCCAAATTACTTACCTTTATTATTGCCCTATCTTACGCGCGATTGACATCCTTGTCTTGATTTTGAGGTCTACAATTCCTTCGTCTTAAGTTTGAGGATACCAAAGCAGAGGGTAGGGTTTGGGGTCTGAAACTGCAACCGCTACCTTCCTGCACAATGCACAATGCACAACATTGACAAGATTAGTTCGTGCCGACAGATGGTTCTTGGTAGATGTAATCTTAGTTAGTGCCAGCCCCCAAGATGGAGTAGTAAACTAGATCTAGCTTAGCAGATCTCAAGGAAAGTAGCAGTACACTGCAATTACCATTAACTAATTGTTGCAGCATGTTAATCCATGGCACAGGCTCGTGTTTATCGTCGTTTCCCTTAAGGAAAGATCTCGGTTAGATACAGAAATTAATTACGCGGTTTGGCACTAGTTAACTAGCTACGAATTAGTCCAAGCCGTATTTATCTTGAGCACATCCACAGCAATCGGTTCTGAATTCCCCACATGGACATATATGTTGGCCAAAAGTACATATATACTTGAGAGGAGGGCGGGCACCGACATGCTAATTAATTTGCATTTTGGTGGTTGTATGCATCTTGAGATTCACAGGGTGATAAACTAGTATGCTATCATCAGGAAAGGGGATATGTATTTCTCAGCCTTGATCAGAGCTATATATCTTTTGACGCGTGAATCTGACAATAATACTTTGTGCTTGCAAAAGGGCCTAATTAACTAAGGCTAGCTGAGCTAACGGATCATGACCATCGGGGCAGGAACTTCAATTAGCTGATGAACAATATTTCGTTTAGATCCAAATCTAGCCAGTGCCACTTCACAAACTATTCATTAGTAGCAAGGAGTAAAAAGAGTAAGCAAGATGAACAGAGTCTCACCCCAATAGGTTCTCACCTGTTTAGGTGGATGATGGCTCATGAGTCTCACCCCAATAGTCATGTGCAGTTTCTTCACTGAAGCTTTGGATAGAAATTGAGATGTAAAAGATGAATCTACAGGCAAGGATTTCAATGTAATTTGATGAAACTTTCAGTTCTGTCACAGGTTTGCACTTGTGTGTGTGTGTGTGTGTGTGTTAGTTTCTTTGCTACACCATTATTATTTTTAATTAATGAATGAAGTCAGATCATTTATAAAACTAATAAAAATGAGAGGATAGGGACAGTGGTGGTGGTGGTTGGGGGGAGACGAATGTGTCCAGAAAGTCATCAGTTGGTGGGTCATGCGTACTTGCATATACAATGCCAACTTGGTTGAGTGCGCTGATTAGATTCCTGTGAGACCAGACAGTAACTTGGTCCCGAGGACTTTTCATCACATGACCACCTAACACTCTGAAGAACAGGGCAACCCAGAATACACACGCATACACCAGATCCATTTGCGTTCTCAGACGAGAACACAGATCAATCCACCATGGCGGAGGGCGTTGTAGCGTTGCTGATTGCCAAGCTTGGTTTTGCCATAGCAAAAGAGGCAGCAACCTTCGCTACGTCAGTGCTATGGAAGGAAGCATCTGCCCTCAAAGGTCTCTTCGGTGAGATCCGTGAGGCCAAGGAGGAGCTGGAGAGCATGCAGGCCTATCTACAGGGGGCGGAGCGGTTCAAGGACACCGACGAGACCACCGGCGTCTTCATCAACAAGATCAGGGGCTTTGCCTTCGAGATCGAGGATGTTGTCGATGAGTTCACCTACAAGCTGGAAGACAGGCATGGGGGATTCACTGTGAAGATGAAGAAAAGGGTCAACCACATCAAGGCATGGCGCCGTTTGACACTGAAGCTCCAGGATATCAAGGGCAGGCTTCAGGGTGCGGATAGGAGAAAGGTCCGCTACGACATGAGAGGGATTGAGAGAGAGGGTAGGAACAATGTTCAGTCAAAATCTGCTGACCATTCTCTGAATCTTGCAAGGGAAGAGGATCTTGTGGGCATTAAGGAAAACAAGGACAAGCTGATGCACTGGCTGGTGGGTGATTTGGAGGAATAGGGGAGCAAAATTGCAACTGTTTGGGGAATGGGAGGTGTGGGTAAGACCACTTTGGTTGATCATGTGTACAAGGCCGTGAAGACAAACTTCAGTATTTCTGCGTGGATAACTGTATCAAGTAGCTACCAAGTTGGAGACTTGTTAAAACAGATCGCCAGTGAGTTGGGCATTAAAGTTGATGCCACCAACGCAAACAGGAACCTGGTTGAGGTAATCTGTAGCTATCTTCAAGGTTCAGAATATTTCATAGTTCTGGATGATGTTTGGCATTTGGATGTCTGGTTTAAGATAAGGAATGCATTTCCTACAGAAGGCACTGGTCGTTTTGTCATCACCACTAGAATTCAGGAGGTAGCATTGTTGGCAACAAAAATTTGTACAATCAAATTGGAACCATTAGAAAGACATTATGCGTGGCAGTTATTTTGCAATGAAGCCTTTTGGAACAATGGGGACAAAACATGCCCAAAGGAACTAAAAGATTTGGCTCAAATGTTTTTGGATAAGTGTGGTGGCTTGCCCATTGCTATTGCTTGTGTAGGCCGCTTGTTGTCATGCAGGCATCTAACTTACTGTCAATGGGAAAGTTTATACAAGGAGCTAGAGTCGCAGCTTAGTAATAATGTGATACTCGATGTTAATATTGTTCTGAAAGTCAGCTTGCAGGACCTTCCAACGGATCTGAAGAATTGTTTTCTGCACTGCACAATATTTCCAGAGGATTATCTATTCGGAAGAAAAGGGGTAATCAGGCATTGGATCGCAGCTGGATTCATTAAAAAAACATCGAACAGAACATTGGAAGAAGTGGCAGAGGGCTACCTGAACGAACTTGTAAACAGAAGCCTACTGCAGGTTGTCAAGCGGAATTTGTGTGGCCGAGTTCGCAGGTTCCGAATGCATGACATTATCCGTGTTCTTGCCCTCGCTAAATCAGAAGAGGAATCCTTTTGCCAAGTTTACAATGGCTTAAGACCCTTTTCGACCGAGAACACGCGTCGTCTGTCAGTTCAGAGTACAAACATGGAACAACTGGCCCCATTGTTGTGTGCAACAAGTCTCCGCTCTCTGCATGTTTTCACGAATCATCTGAGTACTGATTCTCTAGAGGCTTTCCTCAAACCTTTCAACTTGCTGTCAACATTGGATCTGCAAGGAGTTCGAATCGGGAGACTACCTAAGATGGTCTTCAACTTGTTTAATCTGCGCTTTCTAGGTCTTCGACAGACCTATATTGAGCATCTCCCAAAAGAAATAGGAAGGTTACAGAACCTGGAAGTCCTTGATGCTTGCTATACTATGCTAATGGTGCTTCCCGTGGAAGTAGCCACACTTTGGAAATTGAAATACCTGTATGTGGTTACTTTAGAACCTGGAGCTGTCGAGGTGCCCAAGGGTATCGGCAATTTAACTGATTTGCTGGCCCTGCAACTTATCAAAGCTAACAGTGAGGTTCTGTGTCAGCTAGGATGTTTGACCAAACTAAGAACTTTTGGTATCACTAAAGTTAGGAGTGGTCATTGTGCAGATTTGTGTAGGGCAATCACGAAAATGGTTCATCTTGTTCATGTAACAATCTATTCAGTTGATCGAAGGGAAGTCCTGCAGCTGGAATCACTTTGCTTACCACCAACTGTATCAAAAGTTGAGATATATGCACAGCTAGACCAAAGAATTCTACCTCAGTTTATCTCATCCAGTTCAAAGCTTATTAACCTCACTGATTTACATTTGGGTTGGTCCAAATTATATGAAGACTCTTTTGCGTGCATCTTGGGTTTGCATGGCTTAGTTACACTTGTCCTTAATATGGCTTATGATGGAAAGGAGCTGAACTTCCGTGCAACGTCACTTCCAAAACTCAAATCACTAGAGATACGGGATGCTCCAAATCTCAACAGAGTTACAATTGAACAAGGTGCGATGCAAAACATTGTGAACCTAAGTCTTCTGGACTGTGAATTGAAGGATCTTCCTCATGGCATCGAGCATCTTAGAACCCTGGAGTACCTGCAGCTGCATGATATTTCTGAAGAGCTGGCACGGAAGCTTCAGCTGAATGAGGAATCAAAGGAATGTGATGAAGATTGGATGAAAATTAGCCATGTGAGACAGGTTGAGTTTCGTTAGGTGTAGTGAAGCAGAACATGGTGAGTGCAGGCAGGGGTTGCTAGTTGGAAATGCAGAGGTTTTTTATAGCACGCTGTACTTTCAGTTT
This sequence comes from Triticum aestivum, assembly GCF_018294505.1. NCBI lineage: Eukaryota > Viridiplantae > Streptophyta > Magnoliopsida > Poales > Poaceae > Triticum > Triticum aestivum. The sequence goes on along the minus strand of NC_057802.1, from coordinate 3,250,411 downwards.
GAAATGGTGAAGCACGCACGCACAGTTGTCCTTTAGTGTTTTGATCTTTGTTGGGCATGCCAAAAGCACGCACGCACGGATGTAATATGTTCCTTTTTTTTTCTACCATTAACAAACATGTCTGTGAATGCTACAGTGTAATTTACTTTCTTGTATGAACTTATTTCTACGCTGTTGGTCATCTATCTTTATCTTGTTATGAGTTGATGTCATGTGTGCAGCACGGACAGCTTCCATTTTACTGTCATCTCCTTTCAACCATTTAAACCCAGTTCCCAATCCAAGTTTTTGTAAATTCAAATTGCAGTTAACAGTTCCATTAACCGAATATGTGCGCCTGATTGTACAATTATAGGTTCTTAGATGTCTAGAATTCCTTCCATGTGTTTGCTTCCTTCGGTTCTGAAAAATCAGAAATGTGAGTTGATATGGCATCCAGCCTGTTGATCCTTCTGAAAAATTAATCATCATTCAGCTCCCAGGTGGATGTAGGCACATCCTTTGAGTTGCAGAGAATATATGGAATTAAAAAAAATTGAGGAAAAATGGCAGGTGCTCTGCCTTTGCATTAAAGATTAGGACTGTACAAGAGGAAAACACAAAGGAGAAAGAGAGGGGGGAGCAAAGGAAAAACGAAAAAGCAGTCACCCCGGGCGCTGCCTGTACATGGATGTTCGGCTAAGGTTCTGCTACAGTCGGCCGGATGAGCTGCAGATCATTGATAACACCATCAACTACAGAGTCTGGGCAAGAGGCCATGCTTGTGAAGATGCGTCTGTCGAATGATCCATCTAAAACAAAACTTAGGTCCTCTGACCAATTAATTCCCTGTATAGGCGTTCTTGTTGGCAGGAACATGGCTTTTCTTTCATGTTGGCATCTAATGTGTGCCGCGGAAACCATGTCAGAATGCTATTTAGTCAGGCTATTGCAACAACAAATTGATGATTTGGCATAATAACATGCTGCTGTTTTTGTCTGTAGGCTGTCAAAAGGGCTGGGCTATGGTTCCTGATACTGAACCCAAAGAGACTGAAGCGACATCATAGCATAGATTGAAGCGAAGGAGTCAGTTCCTTCCGCCTCGCCTTAGCACCCTAATCCTAGAACAGATCTAGCCCGCCGCAATGCCATGTAATGTTGTGCCGCTGGAGACATGTCAGAATGCTCCCATTTAGTCAGGCTACTGCAACAACATATTGATGATTTAGCATGATGACATGTCACAGTTTTTTCCTCTGTAGGCTGTCAAAAGGGTTGTCCCGGATTGCAGGTTACAGACACGGTATCTGACTCGCTTTACCGTTCAGTTTGCAGAAACGCCTTGTACATTCAAAAGGTCTGTCAAAAGGGCTCTGCAGTCTGCACTCTGTTCTCCCCTCACCCGGTTTTATGAGTATCTCATCTCCATGTGTATGCACCACCGCCACAACATTTGGCAGTCGCCACATTTATCCCTGTGTTCCTACAAGTCCCTTGCTTCCATTTTAGTGATCGGCCATTCCCAGGACCATGCTGTCATGTTCCCTGTCTTTGTTGTTCCTTTCTCCTGTACAGTCTGTTGTAGCCCGCAATCACACTCTCTTTGGTTTATCCATTGATGTACTTCTCAAACACAGGTCCATGTGGAGAACTAAAACGCCCGCGTGCCTGTGGACTTTATCTTTTGTTATTAATATGCAAACTCGGTGACAGTAATTTTTGTGCTTGCTTCAGATGTTGTATTCATTGGTGCCACAGGAGCATTAGTGCATGATCCTCTTCCCCTGCCTCCCTCTTTGAGAGATCATGGGGGTACAACCGCACGCCTGTATCCTCAGGTTCTCGAGGACTGATGCTTGTACCATGCGTACCTCCACAGATTCTGCGTGCACAATGGTGATCTTTACCCTGATTGTGATGTCTACAGGCTGTGCTTGGAGCAGGAGAACAGCTTGAAGCCCGAGTCCCCCACGACGAGATCAGCCTGAGAAGGTTGCCCTGCTGGTTCGGAAGGTTGCCCTGCTGGTTCAGAAGGTTGCCCTGCTGGGCATTACAAAGGAGGCCCGCACCATGGTTCAGAACCTGAGGAAAGGGTATCACCACTACTACGAGGCTTACCTGAACAGAGAGATCCGGTTCTTCGCCTGGGATGTTTTGACAGAGAAACTGGATGGGTTTGTCGCTCTTGATGATGAGGTTGCGAGCTATATATGGTGCTCACGATGATTTTAGGCCACATTTTGTTGCTCAGCTTGAAGCAGATGCAGAGCACTGTCGCTGAGGCAACAACCTTGTAGAGTCCGAGGAGGCATCAGGGATTGAAAACACTGAAAAGAATCAGCAGGAGGAAGGAAAGGTGCATCATACGCTCCCACCGGGACCGGGGGACGACGAAAACAGAGAAATTGGATGATGCCATGAAGTAGGATCCTGGATCAGGGAAGATGGACAGTGACTTCATTCCTTTTTTTTAATTGAGAAATCCTTCATTCCTTATTTCCATATATGATATTCACTTGCATCTTTCATACAATATACTGTATCCACCGAGAACTCTGTTTTTTTTTCCTGATGCATTCCCTGTATAGCCTTCTTGTTGGTGGTAACATTGATTTTTCTTTTGCTAGGAACTCATGAGTATGCGATGTTGTGCCGTTGAAACCATGCCAGGATGCTATGTGGCATTTCCTATTTCGTCAGGCTATCGCAACAACGTAGTGATGATCTGGCATAAATGACAAGTTACTACTTCCTCCGTCCCGTAATATTTGATACTACACTAGAGTAAAAAAACATTTTTATATTATGGGACGGAGGAGTATATTTTTTCTCTGTAAGCTGTTAAAAGGGCTGGATTTTGGTTCCTGATACTGAACAGGGGTAGTGTTATGGCCGGTTTAGCTAGGCCCACCGGGCAATCTTAGCCCACAAGTTATCTTAGGTTAATTCTTATGCAAATTATTTTAGGTTAATTCTTATGTAAGTTATCTAGGTTACAAATATAGGCTGTAAGACTCTTTTTAGAATTAAGCAATAAGAATATTATTATCCCTATTACCCGGCTCCCAAAGGAGCCGGAACCCTAGCCGCCGCCGCCATCTCCCTCCAACGCGACGGCGCCCAGCCGCCGGCGAGCCCGATCATCGCCCCATCCTACTCCATCCTTCCCTTACAACCTACGGAGCAGATCCGGTAGGATCCCTGGTTCTACCAATTTGGTATCCAGAGACTCGAGTTCGATCATGTCGTCATCAACACCCACGCCTCCGCTGCCCATCATCACCACCGCCCCAATGACCACTGCCGGGTCCCCAACGCCGCCGGCCCCGATCACCTCCGCGCCGCCGGCCCCCGTCACTTCCGCGCCGCCGACAACCTCCGTCTTCACGCCGGAGGAGATGACCAGCACCCTGCGGGACCTCGTGACGGCCCTCCAGGGCATCTCCCTGTACTTGGCCGGCCCGCACACCACCCCGCCGGCTGCGCCCCCCGCCTACAGCCACCCGGCGACGCACTGGCCGATCCAGAATGCGTCGGGCCCGAGCGGGACGCCCCTGCTGCCGTTCCAGGCGGGCTACACCGGCGGGCCCCCGCCGCTGCTGCACTTGCCCTGGTACTCGGTACCCGCGGCGATCGCCGGGGCCCATCCGTCGCTCCAGCTGCCGCCCACCCCAGCGCCGTCCTGGCCGCAGTGCCCCGCGCCGGTTCTCGCGGCGCCACCCGCGCCTCCCTCGCCCGCCCCAGCGCCGCAGTGGCCGCACTGGCCCGCGCCGGTCCAGCTCCCACCGCCGCCGGTCAGCTCCGGACTGGGCCAGTCTACACCGGGAGGACTTCCGATCCAGCAGGTCCGGTTTCCGCCGTCACCATCCCCGATCCCGGCCTGGCTAACCGGGACGTCGCCACCGCCAGTTTACACAGAGGCCGGGGACCCACCGGTACCCACGCTGCAGTCTGGGGCCTCGTCCGGCTCCGCGGGGGCCTACGACGGCCTCCCCACCGTTGACCGGGCACTGTCATCATCACTGCTCTGCACCGCCGAGCCGGTCGGCCATGGCGCGCCGACCCAGACGCCGCCACGGTTCGCCAAGATCGATTTCGCCACTTATGACGGCACGGAGGACCCGCTTAACTGGCTCAACCAGTGTGAGCAGTTTTTCCGTGGCCAGCGCACGCTCGCGTCGGAGCGCACTTGGCTGGCATCCTACCACCTCCGCGGTGCAGCCCAGACCTGGTACTATGCCCTCGAGCAGGACGAGGGCCGCATGCCCCCTTGGGAGCGCTTCCGTGAGCTCTGCCTCCTTCGCTTTGGGCCACCGATTCGCGGGAGCCGCCTGGCGGAGCTCGGCCGCCTTCCCTTCACCTCCACGGTGCAGGACTTCGCCGACCGTTTCCAGGCCCTGGCATGCCATGCGTCGGGAGTGACGGCGCAGCAGCGGGCCGACCTCTTTGTCGGTGGACTTCCGGATCATATCCGCGTGGACGTGGAGCTTCGGGGACCCAAGGATCTCCAGTCGGCCATGTACTACGCCCGCGCGTTCGAGCGCCGCGCGGTGGCCATCCAGCAGGAATCACTGTCCCGGGCCACTGGGTCGCTACCCGGGCCGGATTCCGCGCAGGGTCGGCCTGCGCAGGCTTCTGCGGCACCCCTCGCCGCGCCCGTTCCGCCGGCTCAACTCAGCCGAGCTACTCGAGCGTCGCCGCCAAGGGTTGTGCTTCAACTGCGACGAGCCCTACACGCCCGGCCATGCCTGCCCGTGACTCTTCTACTTGGAGGTTGCAGACTACATTCCGGAGGACGCCGTCGCCGCCGACCTGGCCGCCCCAGCTGTCGAGAAGGTGTTTGACGAAAAAATAACACGCTATTTCGACGTTATAGCGTCGCTATATTATTACTCCTTCCGTCCGGAAATACTTTCCGAAGAATGGATGTATCTAGATGTATTTTAGTTCTAGATACATCCGTTTGTATCCATTTCTATGGCAAGTATTTTCAGATGGAGGGAGTATATATATGGAAGGGCCACGTTACGTTTTAGCTAATTTGCTCGCAATGCCGCTATTTGCGTTATAGCACACTATTTTAACGCTAAGCAAAATACGTTGTAGCGTTTTAGCATGTACCACACAGTAACCCATCAGACATCGCCACATCACATCGGCCCAACTCACACTCACTCTCCTAGACGCAAACACAACACATACAACCTATCCTAGCCAATTCGTCATCATTTCCCACCAGCTGGTGACGGAGGGCAGCGTCGACGGAGCCATCACCAATTCGTCACCTATCCTAGCCAATTGTCACCGTGATCCTCTACAGTAAAACAATAAGTTGTCCATTTAAGATGTGAAAGTAAAGCAATACAAATTTAGAGAGACCCGAAGGCTCAGCTTCTACATTCCGGAGGACGCCGTCGCCGCCGACCTGGCCGCCCCAGCTGTCGAGAAGGTGTTTGACGCTGGTTGATCGCCTGGAGGAATTCCGCAAGCGCTTCCCCACCTTACAGCTCAAGGACGAGTTGTTTGTGCAGGCGGGGAGAAATGTTATGGCCGGTTTAGCTAGGCCCACCGGGCAATCTTAGCCCACAAGTTATCTTAGGTTAATTCTTATGCAAGTTATCTTAGGTTAATTCTTATGTAAGTTATCTAGGTTATAAATATAGGCTGTAAGACTCTTTTTGAAATTAAGCAATAAGAATATTATTATCCCTATTGCCCGGCTCCCAGAGGAGCCGGAACCCTAGCCGCCTCTAACCCTAGCCGCCGCCGCCATCTCCCTCCGACGCGACGGCGCCCAGCCGCCGGCACGCCCGATCATCGCCCCGTCCTACTCCATCCTTCCCCTACAACCTACGGAGTAGGTTCGGTAGGATCCCCGGTTCTACCAGGTAGAGACATGGTGCAGGGTTAGAGATGTGGCTTAGCTGTTCCTGATTGCAGGGTTACAGACATGTTTTCTGACCCACTTCACCGTTCAGTTTGCAGCGACTTTGCCTAGCAGGAATGTTTCTTCCATTTACAGTGTATTGTCATCGGTAAGCTGCGGTGGTGATCGGGTACCACGAAGCGCAAGTTCCTTTGGTCAATGGCTTTGAGAAGTACATATTTCTTTATGCCGGTAGCAACACATGGCATGGTAGTTGACTTGTGGAGTATTGCTCTTCGAACAGGTAGCAAGTGATGTTTGAGTCTCACTCATGGTGTCTCTGGAGATGCGCACGGATGGCGTCCTGGACATTGGGGATTGCTTCAACCTGTAAGTATGGACGCTGATCACAAATTCCTACCTTGATGCTTCAGTTCCCTTTGCCTTGAGAGAAGTGTCTGGTGCTGGTTTCAGAATTAAGCATCATTCAGGTGAACTTATGAAGTGTCTTGTGTCTGATGCGAACAGGTTAATGAAGCTAAAAGTTTGTTGATCCTTCTGTAAAATTAAGCATCATTCAGGTCCCATAGATGTAGGCGCATCCTTTGAGTTGCAGAATATAAGCAATTAATTCACTGGCAACTATGGAATTGCCCATCGGGACCTTTGTTTCCGTCTGATGTATTCCTTGTATAGTATTTGCTAATAACTCATTAGTATCGGATGTTGTGCCGCGGAGACCATGTCAGAACGATGTGTAGTAGCATTTCCTATTTGGTCATGCCATTGCAGCAACATAGTGATGATCTGGCATAATAACATGTTACTAGTATTTTTTTCCTCCATAAGGTATCAAAAGGGTTCCTGATATTGAACGGGGAATACATGGCTAGCTGTCCCTGATTGCAGGTTTCTGACTCACTTCACCCTTCAGTTTGCAGAGACTGTTGTCTAGCAGGAATGATTCTTCCAGTTACAGTGCATTGTCATCAGATCTCGTCATTTCATCGGTACGCTGCGGTGGTGATCGGGTGCCACGAAGCGCAAGTTCCTTTGGTCAATGACTTTGAGAAGTGAATATGTCTTGATGCCGGTAGCAACACATGGTACTGGACTTGTGGAGTATTGCTTCTCATGGTGTTTTTGGAAAAGCGCACGGATGGAGTCCAGGACATTGGCTATTGCTTCAACCTGCAGGTATGGACCCTGATCACAACTTCCTACCTTGATGCTTAATTTCTTGTCTGCAGCTTGGCTCCAACTCTGTCGTAGTGCGGCCCTGTTTGCTGTTCTTGTGTTTTTGTTCTCCTTGTTTTTGCTATATTTTTCTTCTTTGGCGTTGGCTACAAGACTACTTGGTATACCCTTGGTTTCAGGTAAATGAAAATCGGTTTCCTCCAAAAAAAAGGTAAGTAAAATCGGCAGGCAGGCATCCCGACATGTGACGGCATGGTTGCTGCCATTGGCTTCACGCCGGCAACACAGTTGTGCCTCTTATTATCGATTCTAAAAGATGTTAACTTGATAACTGAAAGACCATGCGTCTGCCAATTTCTCAATAAGGAAAGAGGTTAACTAGATGATATAAGTGAAATGTGTTGCGTATTTCTTCCAAATAATATGTGTTATGTATATTACTACTGAATAAATTTGCATCATGAGATTTTGAATTTCATTCCCTATATGTCGCCTCCAAGACCATTTTGCTCTTGTGGTGTTCATTCAGCGAGGACCAGAACATATGGATAAAATAGTAATGTTATTGAGCGGGGAATTTCGAAACCGGTGTTATCAAAGAAAGAGAATGATTTATTCAGCGACATACCTATAGAACTCCGAACGGTTAGGTGGAACTATAGGGTATTGGATTGGGATCACACATATATAACTCAATTTCAATAGTAGTAATAGTACTATGGAATAACTCGCCGTGATTTGCAATTTTGGCGGTGGTGTCGCCGTGGTAGCCAAATAGGAATATGGTTGGCCTTTCAAGGTATTTGATTTAATTGGCTGGTCATTAGAGAGATTAGTTGGTTAGTAACTACAGGGTTAGTTGGTTGATAGCTATAGCCAAGCCTTGTTTACGCATGACCACACATGAAAATTCACTGTGCTTTAAATTTTCTAGCTAGTCTGTAGCTCTTGGATTGGATCCTTCCAAAAGCTTTTATTCCTTTAAGGTTGGTTGCTACATTGTTGTTTGCTATTTTCCTTTCTCTCTTACCATTAATTTGATATAGTTTTCATCCATGTTTTCCACAATATTTACGATTATCAAGTAATTAGTTAAGCCATTCAATTTCTCAAGACCACGAAGAATTAAGAAGACACGGAGATATGCCGTGTTCTTGTTTATTCGATTTCAAAAACTAATTTGATGCTTTTGATAATTGGCCCCGGAAATAGAAATGTATATATTCACCATCGATGGCAGTTTCCTGATTTAGCATCTAACCTGAAAAATGATGCCCACTGGCCTTCCTTTTCACCTTTTTCTGCCAAGACCAGAAGAATAATCCACATCATCTCTGGAACCAAAGGTTGGCTAGCATGACCTTGCGAGCTCCCTGTCAAGACTTAATCGTCACTTGCCCCGCAAGGAAAAACGGGGCCAAACAGGATACGGTGGCTAATCACAGGACCCATCTAGCTAGCTAGTAGCTGCTGATCTGATATGTAACTTCTGTTCAACTCAAAAATTAAGCAGCAGACAACTAATTTCACCTGTTTGTAGCTAGCTAGTTAGTGGCTATAGTGTGTTGAGCAATGCTGGTTAACCTGTGCTTAGGAAGCGGGTTGGCGCGCGAACCCTTGAGTAGGTTACTGTTGAAAAGAGTATTATATTTTCCGTTTCTATGGCAAAATGAATCGGTTCAGGTGTAATTGTGTGAAAATCATTTCTCAAACATGCCTCCGATCCATAGTAGCTAAATTCCATAGGATATTTAATATTAATAAATCTAAAACCGAAGTGTTGAATACAAACATTTAAAAAGTGACAGATTGATTTCATCTGAGATCATCTAACAATTACTAATGACTACTGTCAACCTTGGATGCATGATGTATCAAAATGCACAAACTACTAACAAAGTTCATGGCCGCCAGAATAGTCAAAACATTTTTAGATTTGCAAAAGTTAGAATATATGCATATATAAAAACCTCAGTTCAATGCATGCATGACATCGGGTAAGACCACCGTAATAGAAATAGATGGATCATCCAATGTTATATGGATGCTTGGATATTTTTTTTAAAGAAAAACTGCAGGAGACATCCTGGAGTATAAAAAAGGTAAACGTAAGAGATGGCACACATGGCAAGGGAAATAGGAAAACAACATAGGCATGATAATAAACAATAATCTATGGTGATAATCGCTGGGAGATGATTCAGAAAAGCAAAAGGATGACCAACAGCTGGTTGGTAGAAAAATTAGTTTGGTGAAAAGGATAATGTTATTATTTGAAGAAAAAGGTTGTAAGAGACAACTGTTATTAAGTAGTATTTAATAAGATAATTTAGTTGTGCCAACGAAATAACGTATACATGACAAATATCTATATCATGGTTGTGAGGGTATGAGAGAGAGGATGTTTGGCCGACTTTAGATACTATATAAGATATTTAAAATGCAACGATCAAGCAACATAGGCAATGAGAGACCAATGAGCTGACGCAAAAAAATCATAGTTAAAGTATATGATTCACTTTTTCAATCTGAAAGAGGTACTTGCACACTATGAGTTCTAGCCGCGCAAATGCGCGGGACACACTACTAGTTTTACAACAAAAATGCAGTACAGTTTTGTACTGAATTTATCCATGAACGTTTTGCACACAGTGACCATCATCATGAACCAGACATATGAATACTAAATATCAACCAATGCACATAGTACTTTTATTACCAGGTAGAGAGATAGCCCAAAACAGAACATATATAACTTGCAAGAAGGAAATCATCCATAATTATCAGGGAGAGATATAGCCAAAACAAGTTCATTTGTCTTCCAAGTGCACAAATGAGCTAAGTGCACAAACTCACATCAATTTTACTTCACCTAACAAATGAGCTAACAAATTCAGTACAGAATTTCAGATAACATGTTTAGTGCAGAAATTCAGTTAACATATTCTGCGCACACATTCAGTTAACAGGTTAAGTGCTCTAATTTAGTTAAAGCCGCGGCAGATAACAAATTCAGTTAAGTAGTCTGTGAAGTCCCAATAAAACAGATAATTATCATTTTCAGTTAACAATCTCAGTCACATAATGTGCAACATATTCAGTTAACTTAATTTGCAGACATATTCAGTGTATACAGTCTCACAAAAATTCAGTAAACATCTGTTGTTCTGATCTTACTTTTTCAGACATAAAAGTTGCCTCGTTCTTAACCCCCAGAAAACCCCTAGCTTGAAATGCCAAATAGGGGGAACTAGACCCTGCAAATCTAATGCGTACGGTAAAGATTATTTACTCAGTACGCGTACGTGATGAATCAAGTGGAGAGAAAGGAGACAAAGGGAGTCAATCGTACGTGATCGGAGCACCAAACAGGAATCCTACCTCGGCTTGTGTCGCCACAGAAAAGAAAGCAGGTAACAGAGGAGAGAAAGGAGACAAAGGGGATAAGAGAATAACCATACAACGGCGTTGATTCACCCAGATGCCGACGACACGGGTCCTCCATCTCCTCCTACGACGGCGGCCGCCGTGACGAACCGCCTCCTTCGCCTCCACCTTAGAACGATCGGGAGTCAGCGCAAATAAAATTAATTCTAGGAGGGTCTATGTAAAAAAGTCACGCGCGCGTCGCACCGAAACGGCGTTGGTCGCTGACAGTGGACCCGCACATGCCACGTTAGCGGCGGATACGGACGCGTTCGAACAGAGTGACCGTACTTGCACCAAATGACAAGTTTGATGACCCAAAGACCGTATTTTGAAAGATCTAGCCCAAACTACACGTCCAACGCAAGTTTAGTGACTCCGAGTGATATTGCCGCTAAACCTTAGCTAGCCTGGTCATGAAGTACTATGGACAGAAGTCAAGGGTAGCTAGCTAGGATATGTCATGTGTGTATAGAAGCGTTAGGCTGAACACGTGTACAGCATGCACGTAGGCGCTCACTCCAGTTTTCATGGTCAAATTCTAACCATATATTTTTCCTCGTCGATATGGTCTGTTATGGTTTTTTCTATTCTTTTAAAAACACAGTACAGAGCAAACGCGATCTTGCGGATCACATCTTGCCTGATGAGTGTGTGGTTCTCGCCCTGTGAAGGTAAGAGCATCTCCAGCCGTTGGCATCCCCATGAGGCGTTTTTTTCGCCGCTTGGGGGCTGCCGGCGAGAATTTAAGCCTGGGATTGAAATTTCTTTCAGTCGTTGGCCCCCCAGGCAGCAACGAGCCGTCGGAGCAGCGCCAAGCGCAGGAACGGTGCGAGATGCGATCACCGGCCAGCCGTTTCCGGCCACGACTGGTCGCGCGGGTGGGTTCGCTGGAACGCCCGTAGTGTGGCGCGTCCAGCAGTGGTCGTTGCAGCCGCCGACGTGGGGTGTAGTGACGGCAACGACGGGCGGAGCGGCGGCCGTGTTGCGGGTAGCTAGCGACCCAACGGAGCAACGAGGCAGCATCAGTAGAGCACCCGGAGCACGACGGGCAGCTGTGCATGGCGGGATGAGCTCGGCATCAAGCAGAGCATCGGCCATGGCGGACGGCAGCGCTCGGTGCTCGCAGGGACGACGGTTACGGCATGAAATCAAGCGAGAGGACGGAGGGAAACGAAGAGAAGCTCACGGCGGGCCTGCAGGGGTGGTCAGCGAGCTCGGGAAGGCACGGACGACGACATAACGGCGATGGCGATCTCGGGTGCCAGAGGGTGAAGAAGACGACGCCGAGGACGAAGCAGAGCTTCCCGGCTCACTTGGCGCGGTGAGGAGGAAGAGTAGGTCGAGGCGGGTCTCTGGGATGCGTCGGGGAGGCGAGGCGGTGGCTGTGGCCGCAGCAGTGCACAACGGCGCTCTCAGACACGCTCGGGTTCGAGAGAGAGAGAGAGAGAGAGAGAGAGAGAGAGAGAGAGAGAGAGCGCAGAGGAGAGGGAAGAGAGAGCTGCGAGGGGAAGGCTGAGGCAGACGAGGAGGACCTTGGAGGCGGCCATGAGGAAGAGCACCGACGCCCAGTGCCCCCGTCGCGGCCAGCAACGCCAGGAGGAGCGGCCGCCTCACCGGAACGTGCGCACATGGCGGACCCGCGCACCGCCGCGGTCTCCGAGCTCGACCATTGACACTCCGTCCTCGTGCCCTGCATGCCCGGTGTTCCAGTCGCGGCGGCGCTCGCGGCGTGCGGCCGAGTCGAGGCCAGCAGGGGCGGGGATGAGCGTGAGGAGCGGTCGGCAGTGATCTGCTGGGTGATGACAAGCAGGCCGGCCTCGACGAGCTTCGGCGCGAGCGCGAGTACCTCCGGCGACGAGGCTGAGGCGGCCGTGACAGGCGGCGGGGAGGGAGAGAGAGGAGAGAGCTTTGTCTGCGTGGAGGGAGAGGAAGAGGAGGGATCACGTGGGTCAGGAAAAATGAGTGGACAGGGGAGAGGTGCTGGCCCACAAAATGGCGATTTAGGACCCCAGGAGCCCCCCGGTGCGCTGGGTGTGGCATGGGGCCGCCGGCGCTAACTTTTGCTTTTGCCGGCGAAAAATAGCGACTTGGGGGGATGAGTGGGGCGTTTTTTGCCCGCCGGCGCTCAAAAAGTGGCCTGGGGGCGCTTCTTGGGGGCGCTAGTGGAGATGCTCTAAGGTCGGTTGTGGCTCGGGTGGTGCCTGCGGGCATTGAGGTCCCTCTCCTCGCGGGTGTGATGATCGTTGGTGTTGGTCGGGACCCCGTTTCTCTATCGGGCAGATCAGCATCGATAACCACGAACTTGGCGTCGTGCGAGCATGTCGGGCGACGGCTGTCAGTAGTCACGGGATTGTGTCTCCCCCGATCTACAGGGACTGGCCGGAGATGCATTCGTGGGCGCCTTAGTGTCAACCCAGACTCTGTGGCTGATTCCGAGCTAGGAGTGAAAGGAGATGCCTTTTACTCATCCTATTGCAATGGGTGCACCGTGATGTGGGAGGTGGGTAGTATCTCGGATATGGATACCATGATAGCAGCCTTGGATGGCGGTCTGCATGGTTGGCTCTTTGGTGGCCACCATGGCGGCGGTGATGGCTTTCCCTCTTGGTCATGTGTGCGACGAGGGGGGGGGGGGACCAGCGGGTAGCTCGAGCGCACTATGTGTCACTTGAAGTGGCGATGCTCCGATACAGATTTGGATATTTGAACTCGTCGCGCTTGTTCTGGAGACCTTGCGGTGCCATGGGGAGTTCCTGAGGAAAAACTCCATACTTTGTTGCCGGCGATGGCGATGCTCACGGGCGCCGCTCTCTTCTTGCAGACGTCATCGTGGTTCTCCTCTCCTTGTTTGGGTTCCGTGTGAAAATATTTGACCGATTGTGGACTCGGCAGTCACAACGCCTAGCGCCGTTCTCCCTCCTAGGGGTGTTGTCGTGGAGCTTAGGTGTTATAGGCCGTAGCATGGTGTTATACTTAGTTTCTTCTTGTGCTCTCTTTTGATAGTGTAGTCGTGTGCATCCCGCGTGACCCGGTTATCATTGGATCGACGTTGTATGAGGGCTACCTTATCAAGTTCTATCGTTCGGTCGTGTGCTTTGTTTGGTGTTGCTTTATATATAAAGCGGCGCGAAAGCTTATTTTAAGAGAATTAATTGCTTATATGAAAAGTAAGAACTTCATACAAGCGGCAAAAAAAAGGGAAGAAGGGGGAAGGAAGACAAAAATATTAGAAGATGTTAGGAGCTAGGGTTCTGCCGGTTCTAGGGCGGAGATTGTAGGGGAAAGATGGAGGAAGACGAGGACGAGGGCGTGGCGGCCGGCGGCTGGGCGCCGTCCTTGTGTGGTGGAGAAGAGGCGGCGGCGCAAGAGGCGGCTAGGGTTAGGTCTCCCGGCTCCCTAAGGGAAGCCGAGAAAATAATGATTGCTTCTTGCTTGATTAGATTGATACATCCCCTCTCCTTATATAGAGAGGTTTACTTGACTCCTAAGCAAACGATCCTAATAACGATAAGATAATTGGGCTAAGCCCCTAATAACGATAAGATAACTTGGGCCACAACCCACTGGGCCAAGCCCCTAATATGCCGGTCATAACACTTCTCCCCGCCTGCACAAACAGCTCTCCCTCGAGTTGTAAGGTGGGGAAGCGCTTGCTGTACTCCTCGAGGTGATCAACCAACGTCAAACACCTTCGCGACAGCTGGGCGGCTAGGTCGGCGGCGACGGCGTCCTCCTCAATGTAGTCTGCAACCTCCAGGTAGAAGAGTCGCGGGCAGACGTGGTCGGGCGTGTAGGGCTCGTCGCAGTTGAAGCACAACCCTTGGCGGCGACGCTCGAATAGCTCGGCCGAGGTGAGCCGGCGGAACGGGCACGCCACGGTTGCGGCGAGGGGTGTCGCGGAAGACTGAGCAGACCGACCCTGCGCGGGAACATCCGGCCAGGGTAGCGGCCCGGGATGGTGATGCCTGCTGGATGGCCACCACGCGGCGCTCGAACGCGCGCGCGTAGTACATGGCCGTCTGGAGATCCCGAGGTCCCCGAAGCTCCACGTCCACGCGGATGTGATCCGGAAGTCCACCGACGAAGAGGTCCGCTCGCTGATGTGCCGTCACGCCCGACGCGTGGCATGCAGGGCCTGGAAACGGTTGGCGAAGTCCTGAACCGTGGAGGTGAAGGGAAGGCGGCCTAGCTCTGCCAGGCGGCTCCCGCGGATCGGTGGCCCAAAATGAAGGAGGCAGAGCTCGTGGAAGCGCTCCCAAGGGGGCATGCTGCCCTCGTCCTGCTCGAGGGCGTAGTACCATGTCTGCGCCGCGCCGCGGAGGTGGTAAGAGGCGAGCCAGGTACGCTCCGAGGCGAGGGTGCGCTGCCCTTGAAAGAACTGCTCGCACTGATTGAGCCAGTTGAGGGTCCTCCGTGCCGTCATAAGTGGTGAAGTCCATTTTGGCAAACCGCGGCGGTGTTTGAGTCGGAGCGTCATGGCCGACTGGCTTAGAGGTGCGAAGCAGCGAGGATTGGGACGCCTGGTCTGTATGGCCGCGGCCCGTGGAGTGCCCCACCGAGCCGGAGGGATCGCCGAACTGCACAGTGGGTGCCGGCGGGTCTCCATGTAACGCCCCGAGACCGACGCTCCAGAAGCCTTCCATGTTTTTCGAGTTCGTCGTGTGATTTATTGGTTTGTTGCATTTCATCATCGCATCATTTGCATTGCATTGGCACTTCGTTGCCGTCATGTTTTAAAACTTGCATTCGCTCGTTGTGCCGTTTCTCCCTTTGCCTTCATCACCTCTCTTAGACCCCCTCGCTTGCTCGTCCGAAACCTGTCCCGAACCCGACCCGCTCAGTCATCACCGTTGCATTCAGATCATCTCCTAACATCTATAAAACATCTCCGTTTTATTATTCGGGCTACCTAACCTATTTATTTACGACCGCCCGATTATAATCGGACGGACTGGTTTAACCCCTACCCTAATCCCCTACCTATATAAATAGTCCAACCCTAGACCAATCCCAAAAATCTAGCCCCCTTGTCCCATCGATCCCATCGCGCCGCCGCCACTCCTCCAGTCCCCTCTGCCTTCGGATCCCCTCATTCCTTCCCAAGCCAATCCAGCACCCGCCATTCATCTCCTCCTCGTCGGTGCTTCCCCGCGCAGCAAGCAGGAGCCGCAACCCCCTGCATCCTCTCGTGCTTCTCGCGCGCCGCCACAAACAGCAGCGCCACCGGAGCTCCCTTCGCCATCGAGCACTAGCAGGTCACCGCACCTCTCCTCCGTCTCCTTCTTCCTCTGGCTCTCACATCTCTCTTACTCGACTGCCCTCCCTCTTTGTTTGCCTACAGGACGAGCCCAGCCGCCGAGCTCAAGCTGCCTCGCCCGACCTTCCTCGTCGCCGTCTCCGACCAGCAGGTCGTCGAGCCCATCTGGATGCCGCCGTTGTTGCCGTTTCCCTGCCATGGCGCCTCGGCCTCCTCTGCTCCCGCACCTGAGGCCCCGAGCTCCTCCAGCTCGACCTGCTGCCGGAGACCTCGACTCCAGGCCACCCCTCTGCTCCCCTCCGCCCTTCCCTTTTTCCTCTCCTTCTCTCTCTCGACTCACATCTCTCTCTCTCTCTCTCTCCCTGTAGCTGCTGCAGCAAGGAGCCGCTGCCGCCAAGTTCGCCTGCCGCGGCCGATACTTCCCCTGCTTCGAGCAGCAGGTCAGGATCGAGCGCGCCCGCATGCCCGCGTTGACCTCCGCATCCGGCCACGCCGCCGGCAAGCCCTGCCTCCGTCGCCTCGCCAAGTTCCGCTGCCGGCGCATCCTGCATCGCGCCGCCCCTTCCCAAGCCCTCATCGCCGGCCTCCCCTGCTGTTGTTTCTGTTCTTCAGAGACGAGGGCAGTAGCGGCTCGCTCGTCCCGAGCGTTGACCGGGCCCTGCCTCGCCTCGATGTGCCTCCGTGGCCCGCAGCCAGCGCCAGGCCCAGCCGAAGCCAGCCAGCCCCAGCCTCTCCCTCCTCACCATCTTGGGCTTGGCCCATGGGTGAGCGCCCACAGCCCCTCCTCTATTTAGCCCATGTTCTGTGAAGTTTCAGCCCGTTATGTTTTTTTTCCTGTTTCAGCGATTTTAGCATTATCCAGTGAACGAGTGATTTACAGAAAAACCCCTAGACTTCATGCATTTAATAACTCCACAATCATGCATCTTATGTAAATAATTTATATATGAAAGATGCTTGGATTTTTGTCTAGTTTCACAATATGTCACTCTCATCCATGTTTAAAATGTTTAAACTTGCTGTTTGATTAATTTTGCATAAATGCCATGTTAAAATGATTTATTTCATAACTAAATAACCGTAGCTCGGATTTAAATAAACTTTATATGTAAATGGGGTAGAAAAATGCCTAGTTTAACATGGTGCACTTCATTTTGCTGTTTAACAACATTAAAATTGTGTTTAGGGCAGAACAGTACCAAATCTAAAATATGCACATGAGGATTTTCCGGAATTGTTGTTGGTTGTTCCGGCCTCATTTAAACTTGCCTAAATAGTTAGTTTACTTATGCTTTTCCTCTTGCCATGTTTAATAACATTTAATATTGTTGGGTACATAAACGAGAGAGAACTAAATAATTGATGTGGTGTTTCTTCAATATGCAACTCGTTGCATATTGAGCTCCATTTAATTTGTAGTGTTGTTTGGTGCACTTTGCCATGCCATGCATATTTAAACCGGACATGCATCATACTTGTTTTTGCATCATGCCATGTTTATGTGGTGGTTGTTTACTATGTTGTTTGTTTCTTTCCGGGTTGCTTCTCTCGTTACCTTCGGTTTCGTTCCGGAGTTGTGAGGATTCGTTCGACTACGTCCGTTTGTCTTCTTCATGGACTTGTTCTTCTTCCTTGCGGGATCTCAGGCAAGATGACCATACCCTCAAAATCACTTCTATCTTTGCTTGCTAGTTGTTCGCTCTATTGCTATGTCGCGCTACCTACCACTTGCTATATCATGCCTCCCATATTGCCATGTCAAGCCTCTAACCCAACTTTTTCCTAGCAAACCGTTGTTTGGCTATGTTACCGCTTTTGCTCAGCCCCTCTTATAGCGTTGCTAGTTGCAGGTGAAGATGAAGATTGCTCCTTATTGGATTATGTTTATGTTGGGATATCACAATATCTCTTATATTATTAATGCATCTATATACTTGGCAAAGGGTGGAAGGCTCGGCCTTATGCCTGGTGTTTTGTTCCACTCTTGCCGCCCCAGTTTCTGTCATACCGGTGTTATGTTCCTTGATTTTGCGTTCCTTAGGCGGTTGGGTGATTTATGTGACCCCCTTGACAGTTCGCTTTGAATAAAACTCCTCCAGCAAGGCCCAACCTTGGTTTTACCATTTGCTACCACCTATCCCCTTTTCCCTTGGGTTCTGCAGACTCAAGGGTCATCTTTATTTTAGACCCCCCCGGGCCAGTGCTCCTTCGAGTGTTGGTCCGAACTGAGCTGCCTGCGGGGCCACCTTGGGGAAACTTGGGGGCTGGTTTTACTCGTAGCTAGTCTCATTCGGTATTGCCCTGAGAACGAGATATGTGCAGCTCCTATTGGGATTTGTCGGCACATCGGGCGGCTTTGCTGGTCTTGTTTTACCATTGTCGAAATGTCTTGTAAACCGGGATTCCGAGACTGATCGGGTCTTCCCGGGAGAAGGTTTATCCTTCGTTGACCGTGAGAGCTTATAATGGGCTAAGTTGGGACACCTCTGCAGGGTATTATCTTTCGAAAGCCGTGCCCGCGGTTATGAGGCAGATGGGAATTTGTTAATATCCGGTTGTAGAGAACTTGACACTTGACTTAATTAAAATGCATCAACCGCGTGTGTAGCCGTGATGGTCTCTTTTCGGCGGAGTTCGGGAAGTGAACACGGCTTTTGGGTTATGTTTGACGTAAGTAGGAGTTCAGGATCACTTCTTGATCATTACTAGTTGACGACCGTTCCGTTGCTCCTCTTCTCGCTCTTATTTGCGTATGTTAGCCACCATATATGCTAGTGCTTGCTGCAGCTCCACCTCACTACCCCTTTCCTACCCATAAGCTTAAATAGTCTTGATCTCGCGGGTGTGAGATTGCTGAGTCCTCGTGACTCACAGATACTTCCAAAACAGTTGCAGGTGCCGATGAGACCAGTGCAGGTGATGCAACTGAGCTCAAGTGGGAGCTCGATGAAGATCTTGTTCGTTGTGTTGTTTCGTTTCCTGTTGATCAGTAGTGGAGCCCAGTTGGGACGATCAAGGATCTAGCAGTTGGGTTATCTTCTTTTCTTTTGGCTTTGACCGTAGTCGGTCTATGTGTGTACTCTGACTGATGTATGATTTATTTATGTATTGTGTGAAGTGGCGATTGTAAGCCAACTCTTTATCCCATTCTTGTTCATTAAATGGGATTGTGTGAAGATGACCCTTCTTGCGACAAACCACAATGCGGTTATGCCTCTAAGTCGTGCCTCGACACGTGGGAGATATAGCCGCATCGTGGGCGTTCCAAGTTGGTAAACAGAGTCATCCCCGACTTAGGAGCCCCCTGCTTGATCGAATCGCTGGCGTTGTGGAGTCTAGAACAAAAATGTTTTGAGCCTTAGGATTATATATATCGGAGAGTAGGATTCTTTTTACTCCTCAGTCCCTTCGTCGCTCTGGTGAGGTCTCCTGACGTAGAAGTTTTGACTTTTCTCTCCTCAAATTTCACAAAAAAAAATTTAGGATCACGCGGGTATCTTGGAATCGTTCCGATGGTTTTGTGACGAGAACATTGTTCTTGGTGCCTCCTGACATTTAGGGGTTGTGGTAGTGTCCCGGGGAGTTGAGCTCCGAGGTGTTGTCGTCACAATTTTATCGTTGCAGTTCTGGAATACCTGAGTTTCGCCGACATCGAAAATCTCTTTTATGCAGTTGTTGGTGAGATCACCTCGACGCCACCCAGTACTGGGGCGGGAGTTCGGGAGTATTGCCATAACTCGTATAACGGATGCTTTTCAAAGGTTGAGGTAAACGATTTCCGAAGGTTTCTTGGTTATGTGTTGACGGATGGATACAGCTGGATCTAGGGATTGTTAGTTTGGGTGATATATTTTGTGTCCCCTGTATCCCCAACACCAGATTGCATAACCAGAAAGTTTCGGGAGTTTCCTAGGATATCTTTCCGACAGATGCATGATATGAGATTGGGGTTCGACGTCTAGTGGTCCGCCTTTCCACGGTTGGTTTTAAAGTGGTCTCGTAGTGTCTTAAAGAGTCCTTCGCTATGCCGACTCGGGGACGCTTCGTATGTCATGTGCACTTCCTTGTACATGATGGTGCTGTACGATCGAGCCCGTGTGGGCCCCACCACGAAAACTTCGGACGAAATCTCTATCATATGTTTGTTCCGGCTTATTCTGCAAGCCAAATCCTTTGTTTTGTTTTGTGGTATTCGAGTTGCTTCGAAGTCAGGTGTTGATTCCCTACCTTTCCTAAGCGGTGTTCTCATACTTCTATGTGAATACTAATCCTTCTTGATCATCGAGATTGTCATCCCAATTCTTTCCAACCGGCGTGCTTCTCTTCAAGTAAATCCGATCATTCCAACATTCGCAAGATCAATTCTAAGCTTTTTCTCAACGGTGTTTATTCCATATGCCCCAAGTTGCCTTTATTTTCCCACCCTCCCACCCTTTTCTTCAAGGACTCAGATTTCTTAATCAAGTATCCATCTTATAGATGGGAAGTCTCTCCATTCTTTTCCGTCAATGTTCTTATCCGGTGATTTCCCATGAAGATACTAACGGAGCTTCAAGTTTATTATTCTTCGTTCTTTTTCTTCTCCGGTGGACTCAAGTCAAGCTTTCAGTGTTGATCGTATTCCTTTTATTTCAAGTGCTTTCTTATGCCGGTATATCTCTTAATCATTCCCCGCTTGCTATTCAATTGTTCCGGAGTGCTGAAGATATCTCTGAAGACTCATGTTTCCACTCTGCATCAATTCTAACTATTTTGAGGTTGTTATCTCATTCAAGCCATTTAATTCAACCGGTGCAATCTCCCTTTCAAGTAATCATTTCAACGGTGTTTCTTTTGAGTGGGCCCTAACCCACAGGTCTTTTTCCAGGATCTTACCTGACTCTTCTAATTTTTTCGGAGTTATTATCAAATTCATTTCAAAGTTTGACGTAAGAATGAATTATCATCAGTCAAATGTCTTTCTCCAAGATCTTTCAAATTCTTTTCATCGTTGGTTCAACCTTTCTAATTTTCATCCCGGAGTATCTCCACAATTTATGGTGGTGTTTCTTGTCATCATTCTCAACATTTGAAGACCGAAGAAGAGTTTTTCCTCCAAATCTTATCCGTTCTCTCAAGATTCATGGTTCTAACTTGTTGCCATCCTCTCAAATGGTTTCCAATCGCGCAATTCTTTCTGACCCATCCAGAGCATTTCAGAGTTGTTTTCATTTCTTGATCATCCAAAGGCCATCTTTTCAAAAGATTTCTTCGTTCTAAGTTTTCAGCCTCGTTCTCCAATTATTCTAAATTGATGTCTCTTCGTTCATCTCCATATTCTTCCGGTGCATCATTCAAGTATTATCTAATCAGCTCGGGATCTCTGCGTTCACTTGTATCTAAATTCTGTCAAGTATCTTCGTTCATTTTCTAATTCTTCCCGCTGTTTCTTTATTTTTTCTTCAATTGTTTTCTATTCTCGCGGTCGTTCGTTCAAGATTTATCTTCCTTTGTTATCATATCAATTTATTCGTTGTTTCAATCCTACCGGTGGTTCGATGAAGACCTTCCCAAGTTTGCGCAATATCTATCTTAATCCTTTCTACGAGAATAAGTAGTATGCCAAATCCGTTGCTTGTCATCAATCTAAATTGGTGAAGGCTAAGCATAATGTAACTCTTATTCTTGTTTCATCCAAGTGATTAATTCCTCATTCTGGAGATTCATCAAAATTCTTGATCTCATTTGTTCATTTTTCTTTCCGGAGCTCCAAGTTATTTCAATTATATCATTTCAAAGCTTCATCTAATCATTGCAAGGCTTCTCCCGGAGTTCTTTTCAACTTTCCCTTTCGTTTGATCATTCTTTTATTACCGGAGTTCTTCATGGAGGCTCTACATGGTGGCTCATCAAGGAGTCCTTTCATTCTTCAATTGTTCTTCAAGAATTCTCTCGAAGTTATGATCCGTCAAGCCATACTTCAAAATAAACATGGTGCTCAACACATGTTTGTTTTGAGGAGTTCAAGCATTTTTCATCTCGCATTCCAAAGTGCAATTCTTTCTACCTTATCTTTTGAGGTGGTGCTATGTCATTCTGGATAATTTCCCTTCGGGTCATGATTCACAAAGTTTTCAAGAGTGACATATTTAAATCCATCATTTTATCTTTGTTCAAGAGATCTTTTCAACCAATCAATCTTTTTGTTGGAGTTGTATTGGGTTATATTTCACCTAAAGCCTTCCCTAAGGATTGTTGCTATTTGTGGTGCTTATCAATGATCCAAGTTTTCTCCTATCCTCTTGGTGAAAGAAGTTTTTCATCTCGTTGGTGTTATCAATTATATTAGTTGTTTCCGTAGT
The DNA here is from genome assembly GCF_018294505.1 of Triticum aestivum. Taxonomy (NCBI): domain Eukaryota; kingdom Viridiplantae; phylum Streptophyta; class Magnoliopsida; order Poales; family Poaceae; genus Triticum; species Triticum aestivum. The sequence goes on along the minus strand of NC_057802.1, from coordinate 3,228,339 downwards.
GGCAGAATTTCGCCTCTATCTTGAGAAGTTTTCCATAAGCCCACTACAAGCATATTCGTTTCGTTGTTGGTTTTTCCAACAACTCCGTTCTAACCTTCTTGGAAAGGTGCTTTCCAAGCTCATTTGTGGCAGAAATTGGCATTTCCTTCTGCATTCTTTTATTCCAATGATCCATCTTCTATTCCTTCTTCCGGAGGGAATGTGAAGGTTGCTCTCTTCATCCCATCTTCTCCTTTTGTCAAGATCATGTTCTTTTCCTTGCTTACATCCATTTAACCGGAGTGCTACCCGAATTCTTTTATTCTCATTCCTTGCCTAGCTAATTTTAACCGGAGTGGTTTCAATTCCTTCTTGTCCATTTTGCTCGTCATTCATAGTTTTGCAAGCTCCAAGGTTCACATGGTGTTCCTTATTTCTCTTTTCTACCGGTGTGCTTTCATATTCCTTTTTGATCCGTTAAGCTCTTGTTTCATATTCTTCAACCTACAAAGGTTCTCGCAATGTTCCTTGTTCCTCTTTGATAACGGAGTGTTTTCAATCTCGTTCATCTCCCTGGTATTCTCTCTTTTCGTTCGTTCAATCTCTCAAGGTTCGTGGTTTCACTCGTTTGTCAAGAAGCAACTTTTGTTTTACCTCTTCCTCTTCCGTTTTTCTCCGGTGCCATCCTAGATCTCGGGACGAGATCCTCTTGTAGTGGTGGAGTGTTGTAACGCACCGAGACCGACGCTCCAGAAGCCTTCCATGTTTTTCGAGTTCGTCGTGTGATTTATTGGTTTGTTGCATTTCATCATCGCATCATTTGCATTGCATCGGCACTTCGTTGCCGTCATGTTTTAAAACTTGCATTCGCTCGTTGTTGCCGTTTCTCCTTTGCCTTCATCACCTCTCTTAGACCCCCTCGCTTGCTCGTCCGAAACCTGTCCTGAACCCGACCCGCTCAGTCATCACCGTTGCATTCAGATCATCTCCTAACATCTATAAAACATCTCCGTTTTATTATTCGGGCTACCTAACCTATTTATTTACGACCGCCCGATTATAATCGGACGGACCGGTTTAACCCCTACCCTAATCCCCTACCTATATAAATAGTCCAACCCTAGACCAATCCCAAAAATCTAGCCCCCTTGTCCCATCGATCCCATCGCGCCGCCGCCACTCCTCCAGTCCCCTCTGCCTTGGGATCCCCTCATTCCTTCCCGAGCCAATCCAGCAGCCGCCATTCATCTCCTCCTCGTCGGTGCTTCCCCGCGCAGCAAGCAGGAGCCGCAACCCCCTGCATCCTCTCGTGCTTCTCGCGCGCCGCCGCAAACAGCAGCGCCACCGGAGCTCCCTTCGCCATCGAGCACTAGCAGGTCGCCGCACCTCTCCTCCGTCTCCTTCTTCCTCTGGCTCTCACATCTCTCTTACTCGACTGCCCTCCCTCTTTGTTTGCCTACAGGACGAGCCCAGCCGCCGAGCTCAAGCTGCCTCGCCCGACCTTCCTCGTCGCCGTCTCCGACCAGCAGGTCGTCGAGCCCATCTGGATGCCGCCGCTGTTGCCGTTTCCCTGCCATGGCGCCTCGGCCTCCTCTGCTCCCGCACCTGAGGCCCCGAGCTCCTCGAGCTCGACCTGCTGCCGGAGACATCGACTCCAGGCCACCCCTCTGCTCCCCTCCGCCCTTCCCTTTTTCCTCTCCTTCTCTCTCTCGGCTCACATCTCTCTCTCCCTGTAGCTGCTGCAGCAAGGAGCCGCCGCCGCCAAGTCCGCCTGCCGCGGCCGCTGCTTCGAGCAGCAGGTCAGGATCGAGCGCGCCCGCATGCCCGCGTTGACCTCCGCATCCGGCCACGCCGCCGGCAAGCCCTGCCTCCGTCGCCTCGCCAAGTTCCGCTGCCGGCGCATCCTGCATCGCGCCGCCCCTTCCCAAGCCCTCATCGCCGGCCTCCCCTGCTGCTGTTTCTGTTCTTCAGAGACGAGGGCAGTAGCGGCCCGCTCGTCCCGAGCGTTGACCGGGCCCTGCCTCGCCTCGATGTGCCTCCGTGGCCCGCAGCCAGCACCAGGCCCAGCCGAAGCCAGCCAGCCCCAGCCTCTCCCTCCTCACCATCTTGGGCTTGGCCCATGGGTGAGCGCCCACAGCCCCTCCTCTATTTAGCCCATGTTCTGTGTAGTTTCAGCCCGTTATGTTTTTTTTCCTGTTTCAGTGATTTTAGCATTATCCAGTGAACGAGTGATTTACAGAAAAACCCCTAGACTTCATGCATTTAATAACTCCACAATCGTGCATCTTATGTAAATAATTTATATATGAAAGATGCTTGGATTTTTGTCTAGTTTCACAATATGTCACTCTCATCCGTGTTTAAAATGTTTAAACTTGCTGTTTGATTAAATTTGCATAAATGCCATGTTAAAATGATTTATTTCATAACTAAATAACCGTAGCTCGGATTTAAATAAACTTTATATGTAAATGGGGTAGAAAAATGCCTAGTTTAACATGGTGCACTTCATTTTGCTGTTTAACAACATTAAAATTGTGTTTAGGGCAGAACAGTACCAAATCTAAAATATGCACATGAGGATTTTCCGGAATTGTTGTTGGTTGTTCCGGCCTCATTTAAACTTGCCTAAATAGTTAGTTTACTTATGCTTCTCCTCTTGCCATGTTTAATAACATTTAATATTGTTGGGTACATAAACGAGAGAGAACTAAATAATTGATGTGGTGTTTCTTCAATATGCAACTCGTTGCATATTGAGCTCCATTTAATTTGTAGTGTTGTTTGGTGCACTTTGCCATGCCATGCATATTTAAACCGGACATGCATCATACTTGTTTTTGCATCATGCCATGTTTATGTGGTGGTTGTTTACTATGTTGTTTGTTTCTTTCCGGGTTGCTTCTCTCGTTACCTTCGGTTTCGTTCCGGAGTTGTGAGGATTCGTTCGACTACGTCCGTTTGTCTTCTTCATGGACTTGTTCTTCTTCCTTGCGGGATCTCAGGCAAGATGACCATACCCTCAAAATCACTTCTATCTTTGCTTGCTAGTTGTTCGCTCTATTGCTATGTCGCGCTACCTACCACTTGCTATATCATGCCTCCCATATTGCCATGTCAAGCCTCTAACCCACCTTTTTCCTAGCAAACCGTTGTTTGGCTATGTTACCGCTTTTGCTCAGCCCCTCTTATAGCGTTGCTAGTTGCAGGTGAAGATGAAGATTGCTCCTTATTGGATTATGTTTATGTTGGGATATCACAATATCTCTTATATTATTAATGCATCTATATACTTGGCAAAGGGTGGAAGGCTCGGCCTTATGCCTGGTGTTTTGTTCCACTCTTGCCGCCCCAGTTTCTGTCATACCGGTGTTATGTTCCTTGATTTTGCGTTCCTTAGGCGGTTGGGTGATTTATGTGACCCCCTTGACAGTTCGCTTTGAATAAAACTCCTCCAGCAAGGCCCAACCTTGGTTTTACCATTTGCTACCACCTATCCCCTTTTCCCTTGGGTTCTGCAGACTCAAGGGTCATCTTTATTTTAGACCCCCCCGGGCCAGTGCTCCTTCGAGTGTTGGTCCGAACTGAGCTGCCTGCGGGGCCACCTTGGGGAAACTTGGGGGCTGGTTTTACTCGTAGCTAGTCTCATTCGGTATTGCCCTGAGAACGAGATATGTGCAGCTCCTATTGGGATTTGTCGGCACATCGGGCGGCTTTGCTGGTCTTGTTTTACCATTGTCGAAATGTCTTGTAAACCGGGATTCCGAGACTGATCGGGTCTTCCCGGGAGAAGGTTTATCCTTCGTTGACCGTGAGAGCTTATAATGGGCTAAGTTGGGACACCTCTGCAGGGTATTATCTTTCGAAAGCCGTGCCCGCGGTTATGAGGCAGATGGGAATTTGTTAATATCCGGTTGTAGAGAACTTGACACTTGACTTAATTAAAATGCATCAACCGCGTGTGTAGCCGTGATGGTCTCTTTTCGGCGGAGTTCGGGAAGTGAACACGGCTTTTGGGTTATGTTTGACGTAAGTAGGAGTTCAGGATCACTTCTTGATCATTACTAGTTGACGACCGTTCCGTTGCTCCTCTTCTCGCTCTTATTTGCGTATGTTAGCCACCATATATGCTAGTGCTTGCTGCAGCTCCACCTCACTACCCCCTTTCCTACCCATAAGCTTAAATAGTCTTGATCTCGCGGGTGTGAGATTGCTGAGTCCTCGTGACTCACAGATACTTCCAAAACAGTTGCAGGTGCCGATGAGACCAGTGCAGGTGATGCAACTGAGCTCAAGTGGGAGCTCGATGAAGATCTTGTTCGTTGTGTTGTTTCGTTTCCTGTTGATCAGTAGTGGAGCCCAGTTGGGACGATCAAGGATCTAGCAGTTGGGTTATCTTCTTTTCTTTTGGCTTTGACCGTAGTCGGTCTATGTGTGTACTCTGACTGATGTATGATTTATTTATGTATTGTGTGAAGTGGCGATTGTAAGCCAACTCTTTATCCCATTCTTGTTCATTACATGGGATTGTGTGAAGATGACCCTTCTTGCGACAAACCACAATGCGGTTATGCCTCTAAGTCGTGCCTCGACACGTGGGAGATATAGCCGCATCGTGGACGTTCCAAGTTGGTAAACAGAGTCATCCCCGACTTAGGAGCCCCCTGCTTGATCGAATCGCTGGCGTTGTGGAGTCTAGAACAAAAATGTTTTGAGCCTTAGGATTATATATATCGAAGAGTAGGATTCTTTTTACTCCTCAGTCCCTTCGTCGCTCTGGTGAGGTCTCCTGACGTAGAAGTTTTGACTTTTCTCTCCTCAAATTTCACAAAAAAAAAATTTAGGATCACGCGGGTATCTTGGAATCGTTCCGATGGTTTTGTGACGAGAACATTGTTCTTGGTGCCTCCTGACATTTAGGGGTTGTGGTAGTGTCCCGGGGAGTTGAGCTCCGAGGTGTTGTCGTCACAATTTTATCGTTGCAGTTCTGGAATACCTGAGTTTCGCCGACATCGAAAATCTCTTTTATGCAGTTGTTGGTGAGATCACCTCGACGCCACCCAGTACTGGGGCGGGAGTTCGGGAGTATTGCCATAACTCGTATAACGGATGCTTTTCAAAGGTTGAGGTAAACGATTTCCGAAGGTTTCTTGGTTATGTGTTGACGGATGGATACAGCTGGATCTAGGGATTGTTAGTTTGGGTGATATATTTTGTGTCCCCTGTATCCCCAACACCAGATTGCATAACCAGAAAGTTTCGGGAGTTTCCTAGGATATCTTTCCGACAGATGCATGATATGAGATTGGGGTTCGACGTCTAGTGGTCCGCCTTTCCACGGTTGGTTTTAAAGTGGTCTCGTAGTGTCTTAAAGAGTCCTTCGCTATGCCGACTCGGGGACGCTTCGTATGTCATGTGCACTTCCTTGTACATGATGGTGCTGTACGATCGAGCCCGTGTGGGCCCCACCACGAAAACTTCGGACGAAATCTCTATCATATGTTTGTTCCGGCTTATTCTGCAAGCCAAATCCTTTGTTTTGTTTTGTGGTATTCGAGTTGCTTCGAAGTCAGGTGTTGATTCCCTACCTTTCCTAAGCGGTGTTCTCATACTTCTATGTGAATACTAATCCTTCTTGATCATCGAGATTGTCATCCCAATTCTTTCCAACCGGCGTGCTTCTCTTCAAGTAAATCCGATCATTCCAACATTCGCAAGATCAATTCTAAGCTTTTTCTCAACGGTGTTTATTCCATATGCCCCAAGTTGCCTTTATTTTCCCACCCTCCCACCCTTTTCTTCAAGGACTCAGATTTCTTAATCAAGTATCCATCTTATAGATGGGAAGTCTCTCCATTCTTTTCCGTCAATGTTCTTATCCGGTGATTTCCCATGAAGATACTAACGGAGCTTCAAGTTTATTATTCTTCGTTCTTTTTCTTCTCCGGTGGACTCAAGTCAAGCTTTCAGTGTTGATCGTATTCCTTTTATTTCAAGTGCTTTCTTATGCCGGTATATCTCTTAATCATTCCCCGCTTGCTATTCAATTGTTCCGGAGTGCTGAAGATATCTCTGAAGACTCATGTTTCCACTCTGCATCAATTCTAACTATTTTGAGGTTGTTATCTCATTCAAGCCATTTAATTCAACCGGTGCAATCTCCCTTTCAAGTAATCATTTCAACGGTGTTTCTTTTGAGTGGGCCCTAACCCACAGGTCTTTTTCCAGGATCTTACCTGACTCTTCTAATTTTTTCGGAGTTATTATCAAATTCATTTCAAAGTTTGACGTAAGAATGAATTATCATCAGTCAAATGTCTTTCTCCAAGATCTTTCAAATTCTTTTCATCGTTGGTTCAACCTTTCTAATTTTCATCCCGGAGTATCTCCACAATTTATGGTGGTGTTTCTTGTCATCATTCTCAACATTTGAAGACCGAAGAAGAGTTTTTCCTCCAAATCTTATCCGTTCTCTCAAGATTCATGGTTCTAACTTGTTGCCATCCTCTCAAATGGTTTCCAATCGCGCAATTCTTTCTGACCCATCCAGAGCATTTCAGAGTTGTTTTCATTTCTTGATCATCCAAAGGCCATCTTTTCAAAAGATTTCTTCGTTCTAAGTTTTTAGCCTCGTTCTCCAATTATTCTAAATTGATGTCTCTTCGTTCATCTCCATATTCTTCCGGTGCATCATTCAAGTATTATCTAATCAGCTCGGGATCTCTGCGTTCACTTGTATCTAAATTCTGTCAAGTATCTTCGTTCATTTTCTAATTCTTCCCGATGTTTCTTTATTTTTTCTTCAATTGTTTTCAATTCTCGCGGTCGTTCGTTCAAGATTTATCTTCCTTCGTTATCATATCAATTTATTCGTTGTTTCAATCCTACCGGTGGTTCGATGAAGACCTTCCCAAGTTTGCGCAATATCTATCTTAATCCTTTCTACGAGAATAAGTAGTATGCCAAATCCGTTGCTTGTCATCAATCTAAATTGGTGAAGGCTAAGCATAATGTAACTCTTATTCTTGTTTCATCCAAGTGATTAATTCCTCATTCTGGAGATTCATCAAAATTCTTGATCTCATTTGTTCATTTTTCTTTCCGGAGCTCCAAGTTATTTCAATTATATCATTTCAAAGCTTCATCTAATCATTGCAAGGCTTCTCCCGGAGTTCTTTTCAACTTTCCCTTTCGTTTGATCATTCTTTTATTACCGGAGTTCTTCATGGAGGCTCTACATGGTGGCTCATCAAGGATTCCTTTCATTCTTCAATTGTTCTTCAAGAATTCTCTCGAAGTTATGATCCGTCAAGCCATACTTCAAAATAAACATGGTGCTCAACACATGTTTGTTTTGAGGAGTTCAAGCATTTTTCATCTCGCATTCCAAAGTGCAATTCTTTCTACCTTATCTTTTGAGGTGGTGCTATGTCATTCTGGATAATTTCCCTTCGGGTCATGATTCACAAAGTTTTCAAGAGTGACATATTTAAATCCATCATTTTATCTTTGTTCAAGAGATCTTTTCAACCAATCAATCTTTTTGTTGGAGTTGTATTGGGTTATATTTCACCTAAAGCCTTCCCTAAGGATTGTTGCTATTTGTGGTGCTTATCAATGATCCAAGTTTTCTCCTATCCTCTTGATGAAAGAAGTTTTTCATCTCGTTGGTGTTATCAATTATATTAGTTGTTTCCGTAGTGGCAGAATTTCGCCTCTATCTTGAGAAGTTTTCCATAAGCCCACTACAAGCATATTCGTTTCGTTGTTGGTTTTTCCAACAACTCCGTTCTAACCTTCTTGGAAAGGTGCTTTCCAAGCTCATTTGTGGCAGAAATTGGCATTTCCTTCTCCATTCTTTTATTCCAATGATCCATCTTCTATTCCTTCTTCCGGAAGCAATGTGAAGGTTGCTCTCTTCATCCCATCTTCTCCTTTTGTCAAGATCATGTTCTTTTCCTTGCTTACATCCATTTAACCGGAGTGCTACCCGAATTCTTTTATTCTCATTCCTTGCCTAGCTAATTTTAACCGGAGTGGTTTCAATTCCTTCTTGTCCATTTTGCTCGTCATTCATAGTTTTGCAAGCTCCAAGGTTCACATGGTGTTCCTTATTTCTCTTTTCTACCGGTGTGCTTTCATATTCCTTTTTGATCCGTTAAGCTCTTGTTTCATATTCTTCAACCTACAAAGGTTCTCGCAATGTTCCTTGTTCCTCTTTGATAACGGAGTGTTTTCAATCTCGTTCATCTCCCTGGTATTCTCTCTTTTCGTTCGTTCAATCTCTCAAGGTTCGTGGTTTCACTCGTTTGTCAAGAAGCAACTTTTGTTTTACCTCTTCCTCTTCCGTTTTTCTCCGGTGCCATCCTAGATCTCGGAACGAGATCCTCTTGTAGTGGTGGAGTGTTGTAACGCCCCGAGACCGACGCTCCAGAAGCCTTCCATGTTTTTTGAGTTCGTCGTGTGATTTATTGGTTTGTTGCATTTCATCATCGCATCATTTGCATTGCATCGGCACTTCGTTGCCGTCATGTTTTAAAACTTGCATTCGCTCGTTGTTGCCGTTTCTCCTTTGCCTTCATCACCTCTCTTAGACCCCCTCGCTTGCTCGTCCGAAACCTGTCCTGAACCCGACCCACTCAGTCATCACCGTTGCATTCAGATCATCTCCTAACATCTATAAAACATCTCCGTTTTATTATTCGGGCTACCTAACCTATTTATTTACGACCGCCCGATTATAATCGGACGGACCGGTTTAACCCCTACCCTAATCCCCTACCTATATAAATAGTCCAACCCTAGACCAATCCCAAAAATCTAGCCCCCTTGTCCCATCGATCCCATCGCGCCGCCGCCACTCCTCCAGTCCCCTCTGCCTTGGGATCCCCTCATTCCTTCCCGAGCCAATCCAGCAGCCGCCATTCATCTCCTCCTCGTCGGTGCTTCCCCGCGCAGCAAGCAGGAGCCGCAACCCCCTGCATCCTCTCATGCTTCTCGCGCGCCGCCGCAAACAGCAGCGCCACCGGAGCTCCCTTCGCCATCGAGCACTAGCAGGTCGCCGCACCTCTCCTCCGTCTCCTTCTTCCTCTGGCTCTCACATCTCTCTTACTCGACTGCCCTCCCTCTTTGTTTGCCTACAGGACGAGCCCAGCCGCCGAGCTCAAGCTGCCTCGCCCGACCTTCCTCGTCGCCGTCTCCGACCAGCAGGTCGTCGAGCCCATCTGGATGCCGCCGCTGTTGCCGTTTCCCTGCCATGGCGCCTCGGCCTCCTCTGCTCCCGCACCTGAGGCCCCGAGCTCCTCGAGCTCGACCTGCTGCCGGAGACATCGACTCCAGGCCACCCCTCTGCTCCCCTCCGCCCTTCCCTTTTTCCTCTCCTTCTCTCTCTCGGCTCACATCTCTCTCTCCCTGTAGCTGCTGCAGCAAGGAGCCGCCGCCGCCAAGTCCGCCTGCCGCGGCCGCTGCTTCGAGCAGCAGGTCAGGATCGAGCGCGCCCGCATGCCCGCGTTGACCTCCGCATCCGGCCACGCCGCCGGCAAGCCCTGCCTCCGTCGCCTCGCCAAGTTCCGCTGCCGGCGCATCCTGCATCGCGCCGCCCCTTCCCAAGCCCTCATCGCCGGCCTCCCCTGCTGCTGTTTCTGTTCTTCAGAGACGAGGGCAGTAGCGGCCCGCTCGTCCCGAGCGTTGACCGGGCCCTGCCTCGCCTCGATGTGCCTCCGTGGCCCGCAGCCAGCACCAGGCCCAGCCGAAGCCAGCCAGCCCCAGCCTCTCCCTCCTCACCATCTTGGGCTTGGCCCATGGGTGAGCGCCCACAGCCCCTCCTCTATTTAGCCCATGTTCTGTGTAGTTTCAGCCCGTTATGTTTTTTTTCCTGTTTCAGCGATTTTAGCATTATCCAGTGAACGAGTGATTTACAGAAAAACCCCTAGACTTCATGCATTTAATAACTCCACAATCGTGCATCTTATGTAAATAATTTATATATGAAAGATGCTTGGATTTTTGTCTAGTTTCACAATATGTCACTCTCATCCGTGTTTAAAATGTTTAAACTTGCTGTTTGATTAAATTTGCATAAATGCCATGTTAAAATGATTTATTTCATAACTAAATAACCGTAGCTCGGATTTAAATAAACTTTATATGTAAATGGGGTAGAAAAATGCCTAGTTTAACATGGTGCACTTCATTTTGCTGTTTAACAACATTAAAATTGTGTTTAGGGCAGAACAGTACCAAATCTAAAATATGCACATGAGGATTTTCCGGAATTGTTGTTGGTTGTTCCGGCCTCATTTAAACTTGCCTAAATAGTTAGTTTACTTATGCTTCTCCTCTTGCCATGTTTAATAACATTTAATATTGTTGGGTACATAAACGAGAGAGAACTAAATAATTGATGTGGTGTTTCTTCAATATGCAACTCGTTGCATATTGAGCTCCATTTAATTTGTAGTGTTGTTTGGTGCACTTTGCCATGCCATGCATATTTAAACCGGACATGCATCATACTTGTTTTTGCATCATGCCATGTTTATGTGGTGGTTGTTTACTATGTTGTTTGTTTCTTTCTGGGTTGCTTCTCTCGTTACCTTCGGTTTCGTTCCGAAGTTGTGAGGATTTGTTCGACTACGTCCGTTTGTCTTCTTCATGGACTTGTTCTTCTTCCTTGCGGGATCTCAGGCAAGATGACCATACCCTCAAAATCACTTCTATCTTTGCTTGCTAGTTGTTCGCTCTATTGCTATGTCGCGCTACCTACCACTTGCTATATCATGCCTCCCATATTGCCATGTCAAGCCTCTAACCCACCTTTTCCTAGCAAACCGTTGTTTGGCTATGTTACCGCTTTTGCTCAGCCCCTCTTATAGCGTTGTTAGTTGCAGGTGAAGATGAAGATTGCTCCTTATTGGATTATGTTTATGTTGGGATATCACAATATCTCTTATATTATTAATGCATCTATATACTTGGCAAAGGGTGGAAGGCTCGGCCTTATGCCTGGTGTTTTGTTCCACTCTTGCCGCCCCAGTTTCTGTCATACCGGTGTTATGTTCCTTGATTTTGCGTTCCTTAGGCGGTTGGGTGATTTATGTGACCCCCTTGACAGTTCGCTTTGAATAAAACTCCTCCAGCAAGGCCCAACCTTGGTTTTACCATTTGCTACCACCTATCCCCTTTTCCCTTGGGTTCTGCAGACTCAAGGGTCATCTTTATTTTAGACCCCCCCGGGCCAGTGCTCCTTCGAGTGTTGGTCCGAACTGAGCTGCCTGCGGGGCCACCTTGGGGAAACTTGGGGGCTGGTTTTACTCGTAGCTAGTCTCATTCGGTATTGCCCTGAGAACGAGATATGTGCAGCTCCTATTGGGATTTGTCGGCACATCGGGCGGCTTTGCTGGTCTTGTTTTACCATTGTCGAAATGTCTTGTAAACCGGGATTCCGAGACTGATCGGGTCTTCCCGGGAGAAGGTTTATCCTTCGTTGACCGTGAGAGCTTATAATGGGCTAAGTTGGGACACCTCTGCAGGGTATTATCTTTCGAAAGCCGTGCCCGCGGTTATGAGGCAGATGGGAATTTGTTAATATCCGGTTGTAGAGAACTTGACACTTGACTTAATTAAAATGCATCAACCGCGTGTGTAGCCGTGATGGTCTCTTTTCGGCGGAGTTCGGGAAGTGAACACGGCTTTTGGGTTATGTTTGACGTAAGTAGGAGTTCAGGATCACTTCTTGATCATTACTAGTTGACGACCGTTCCGTTGCTCCTCTTCTCGCTCTTATTTGCGTATGTTAGCCACCATATATGCTAGTGCTTGCTGCAGCTCCACCTCACTACCCCCTTTCCTACCCATAAGCTTAAATAGTCTTGATCTCGCGGGTGTGAGATTGCTGAGTCCTCGTGACTCACATATACTTCCAAAACAGTTGCAGGTGCCGATGAGACCAGTGCAGGTGATGCAACTGAGCTCAAGTGGGAGCTCGATGAAGATCTTGTTCGTTGTGTTGTTTCGTTTCCTGTTGATCAGTAGTGGAGCCCAGTTGGGACGATCAAGGATCTAGCAGTTGGGTTATCTTCTTTTCTTTTGGCTTTGACCGTAGTCGGTCTATGTGTGTACTCTGACTGATGTATGATTTATTTATGTATTGTGTGAAGTGGCGATTGTAAGCCAACTCTTTATCCCATTCTTGTTCATTACATGGGATTGTGTGAAGATGACCCTTCTTGCGACAAACCACAATGCGGTTATGCCTCTAAGTCGTGCCTCGACACGTGGGAGATATAGCCGCATCGTGGGCGTTACACTCCAGCTGACGTGTAGACGGGTGGCGACGAGGATCCGGTTAGCCAGGCCGGTATTGGGGACGGCGACGGCGGGAAGCGCACTTGCTGGATCGGTACGCCTCCCTGCGAGGGTGACCCGGGCCCCTTGCTAGGCGGTGGCGGGGCCCGCAGCTGCGGCTGCGGCGGCACGGACCCGGGTGGCGTGGGGGGTGCCGCGAGGGCCGGGTCCGGCCACTGTGGCCATTGAGGCGCAGCAGCGGGCGGCGGTGGGGCCAGCAGCTGGGGCTGCGGCTGCCCGGACCCGGGAGGCATCGGGGGCGCGGCGATCGCCGGAGCCGGCCACTGCGGCCAATGGGGGGCGACGGCGGGCGGCGGCTGACCGGGCCAGTGGTGGTGTAGAGGCCTGATCGGTGTCGTGGTGGCCGCGTACCAGGGCAGGGCGACTGGCCCGGTCGCGGCAGTCGGCTGCAAGGGTGGCGGCTGCCCCGTAGGGCCCGGCCAGGTAGAGGCGTATGCCGTGGACGGCGGTGACGAGGTCGTTGAGGATCCGGTCATCTCCGCCGGCGAGTAGACGGCAACGGGCGGCGCGGTTGAGGGTGGAGGCGTATGGCCGGTGGAGGCGCCGGCGGTGGAGTCCAGCGGCGCGGTGGGGAGAGGCAGCGGCGCGGTGGAGAGAGGCAGCGGCGCGGTGGTGACGGGTAGCGGCACGGTGGTGACGGGCAGCGGCGGGTTGGGTGGTGGTGCAGACATGATCGGAACCGAGCTACCTGATACCAAGGTGTTAGGAGTTAGGGCTCTGCCGGTTCTAGGGCGGAGATTGTAGGGGAAAGATGGGGGAAGACGAGGACGAGGGCGCGGCGGCCGGCGGCTGGGCGCCGTCCTTGCGTGGAGAAGAGGCGGTGGCGCAAGAGGCGGCTAGGGTTAGGTCTCCAGGCTCCCTAAAGGAAGCCGAGCAAATAATGATTGCTTCGTGCTTGATTAGATTGATGCATCCCCTCTCTTTATATAGAGAGGTTTAGTTGACTCTTAAGCAAACGATCCTAATAATGATAAGATAATTGGGCTAAGCCCCTAATAACGATAAGGCAACTTGGGCCACAACCCACTGGGCTAAGCCCCTAATATGCCGGTGATAACAGAAGGTCTTGCAAGTTGGATCACTACTGCACTAGTAAGAAACCCTGCCTTGAATCGGTTAATGTTCGCTCTAGAACACCTGCTATGTGGCAACACCCTATTAGCAAGAGACACAAATGTTTAAACAAAAAGCCGTAGATCACATCGCAGATTACATCCAAAAAGCATCACTTGCTCTAAACATGGAAGCATCATCCCAAACCAGCTCTGGGAAGACTAGCAGAAATTCCAGTAACCGCTGGCGGTGCCAGATCAACACCATGGCAGGAGCCGTCACATCACCTGTTGTTTCCACGACGTCTTTACCCCGTGGCGCCAGAGGGGCCGTCCTACTTGGTTTCCTCCTCCCCCCTGATAAACAGCATTCCCTGATGCCATCGCAATAACTTTATATATCAAAACAAACAGATAGCACATCTAGCGCTTTCAGGGTCATCCACTTCAAATATATTGTCACAAAGACAGATGCATGGTTACATTCCTTTGCAAACGGCAGAGCGTGGGAATGGCAGCAGGGAGCAGCAGCACACGATCAACAGGAGCATTGCCGCGGCACGTGAGAACGAGGAAAGGGAAGAGGAAGACCGCTTCATGGTTGATTGGACGATCCTACCTGCCCAGCTCCAGTTCTGAAGGACTGATTAGATCTCTCTTTGAGGACGGGTTTCCCCACCTAGTTAAGTACTCCCTCTGTCTCAAAATAAGTGTCTCAAGTTTAATACAACTTTGTGCTAAAGTTAGTACAAAGTTGAGACACTTATTCTGGGACAGAGGGAGTACTCTAACAGCCACGGCAAGTTCTCTGCACATCTTGATTGATTAACATAATGTAATCATGATCTTCGATACCGCCATTGGACAAGTTGAGCTAATAGCTGGTCGGAGGCCCAAGTCAAGTTCTCATAGTCGTCCGTGCCGACAGTCACAATATTTGCATGCTTCTCAATCACAGTTGCAGGCTTGAACCAGTCAAGCAAAGCTGCTGGTAAGTGTAAGTCACATGGAATTCGTGTTCATCGCCTCCGCTGTCGGCAAATTCTAGCCTATCTCGCTCTCCTCACCTCGATCTCTCTGGAAAACCAGGTGACAGGAAGAAAAGGGAGGTTTTGCGCTGCGTAAAACTTGCCGCTTTTCTGCTCTTCTTTCTCTCGTTCTTATTTCTGAAGTAACAAGGAAAACGGGGTCGTGGCCCCTTACATTGCGCCACCACCGATCATGGTGCTCATGCCATCCCACGAGCCATCTGGAGGGGCGCAGGACTCGTTCAGACTAACAGAACCACGAGCTATTCTCGCTGACTGCAACTACCTGACGAAACTGAAGAAAACAAACTACACTAGCCTAAACCTTGCAGACTTGGGTTTATTCAACAATCACACCCTAAACTCTAGTATGCCTACGTTATTTTCTTCATCCCAATCTTGCCACGCAGCTGAATGAATCTGCCTCGTCCCAGAGGCTTCGTCAGGGGTTAGCCAGCTGATCTTCAGTTCTGATGTAATCGGCTTCCATCTTTCTTTCTTCTACGCACTCTCTGATGAAGTGGTAGCGCAAGTCAATATGCTTGCTTCTGTCATGCAGAATAGGATTCTTGCAGAGTGCGATGGCGAACTTGTTGTCCACCAGAAGCGTGGGCACCTGCAGCTTCTCGCCGGTGATCTCTGCGAGCAGTCTCGCCGCCCACACCCCCTGATAGGCAGCAGTGGTGGCCGCGATGAACTCTGCCTCGCAAGTTGAGAGGGCCACCACTTTCTGTTTATGCGACAACCAGATGACGGGGCTCTCTCCAATGAAGAACAACGCCCCCTCGTGCTCTTGCGGTCGTCGATGTCGCCGGCCATGTCGCTGTCACTGTACCCAAAGAGGTTGGCTCCTCCAGTTCCTCGGCGCGGGAAGTGACAGCCCAAGCTGCGTGTCCCCGCGACATATCTGATGATGTGTTTTACCGCCGTCAGGTGTTCGACGGTGGGCGACTCCATGAATCTGCTCACATAGCCGACACCATAGGTGATGTCAGGCCGTGTGTGCGTGAGGTAGCGCAGCGTCCCCATTAAGCTTCTGTATTCTGTTGCGTCAGTCGGAGCCGCCGTGCTGTCCTTGCTCAACTTCAGACGTGCTTCCATGGGTGTCGGACTCGGGTTGCACCCTGCCAGTCCAGCCTTCTCCACAATCTTGTCGGCGTACGCGCTCTGAGCGATGGTCACCCCGGCTGCTTCCTGGCGCACCTCAATGCCCAGGTAATAGGAGAGCATCCCAAGATCACTCATCCTGAACGTGCCCTTCATCTCTTTCTTGAAGTTATCAATTTCCTTTGAATCACCAAATCGTCCACGTACACCCCCAGAAGAAGAAGCTCGCGGCCGGATCCGCGTGCGTAGACCGTGTGCTCAGAGGCGCAGCGGCGGAAGCCCATGGCGACAAGCGTTGCGTCGAGCTTGGCGTTCCACGCTCTTGGAGCCTGATGCAGTCCGTACAACACCTTCCGTAGTCGCAGCACCTTGTGTTCCTGGCCAGCGGTGACAAACCCCGGCGGCTGCTGGACATATACTTCTTCCGCCAGGTCGCCGTTGAGGAAGGCCGACTTCACGTCCATGTGGTGAATCGCCCACACCTCGTGCGCGGCGAGGACGAGCAGAACGCGTACTGACTAGCTACTGGAGCGAAGACCTCATCGAAATCGATCCCCTGCCTCTGCGCAAAGCCTTTTGCGACAAGCCAGGCCTTGTGCCTGACGACGTTCCCGGCGGCGTCCCGCTTCACGCGAAAGACCCACTTCACGCCGATGGCGTGGTGGCCGGCGGGAAGATCCACCAGCTCCCACGTTCCGTTCTCCTCGATGGACCCCATCTCCTCGAGCATTGCCCTCCGCCAGCTTGGATCGCGCTCTGCTTCTCTGAATGTGTTCGGTTCCTCAGCAGACGCGATCAATAGCTCTTCAGTGTGCTGCACTGACTTTCAGGCTCGTCGAAGAGGTCGGCGACACAGCGAAAGTGGTGAGCCACACGGGCAAGGTCGTGTGCGTCAAGCACGGGGGTCCCTGAGGGCGGAGAGACGAACTCCACGCCCACTGGAGTGGAGATCGCTGCAGGTGTACGTTCTGCAGAGGATGCCGCCTGACTGCAGCCCGCTATTGAGGGCGTGTGCACCGCCGTGGCCGCGGACCCGGGCGCTGACTCTGCATGTGTGCTAGTCGGGGTTTGCGGCATCGACAGCGTCTGCGGCTGCGATCCTTCCTCGCCGCCGTGGTGAGCAATCTGCACTTTGTAGGCGGGGTACTGAATGGTGAAAAACTCACTATGTTTAGTCTGAGCTCCATGAGTGGTGTCCGCTCAGTTCCAGCGCGCGGCCTCGTCGAAGACGGCATCCCGCGTGACATGGACACGCTTGTACGACGGATCGTACGGCCTCGTCGAAGACATCATACGGTTAATAAAAAATGTTTGTGATTTAATTACCTACTATATACCCCGTCCTGGTTTATAAGTAAGATTTAACTAATAAAATATGAATGCATGTCGCCAAAGATTATATCATTGGATTCGAATTTGAACATAGTTTCCAGTTATATACTTTTTGTAACATGTGTTAACATTTTGTTGGTTAAATTTAAGGTTATATGCCAGCAAGCGTTTGCTCACAACACACACGGCTTATTCCATCACAAACAGCACGGATAGATCAACTGTACGCCACGTATCGCACACGCAACTCTAATCTGATTCGTGTTTGATGTCTCCGACAACGCTCCCACAGTTCGTCTTATTTACCACGTATCACTGTGCCGGTCTCTGCTCGCGTCCCTCGGCAAGCTCTGCTCGCCGTTAGGCGCCGCAGCACGTTGTGCTCGCATTTAGGCGCCGCGGCGCGCTCGGCTTGTGTACAGCTTTTCCTTGCGTGTTCAACTGCTATATGCATATATATGGTTGCTCACCGTTGAGGTGACCGCGGAGCGCTCTGCTCGCGTCCCTCCGCGCGCGCTCTGCCATCGGTTGGGTGTGTACATGATCACGTCGGGGGCCCATATGCATGCGGTTGCGCCGCGCGCGTTGCCACGCGATGCAATTACGTGCGGCATGATAGAGTTATGAGTTGCAAATTAGAACTGCCATCAGTGCGTGCCGATATTCCAGGTCGTCCGGCTTCCCCTTTAATTCCCGCGACCATTATAACCTTAGTCTCTTTAATCTTTCGATCGCGCCCCACAACACAACAAGCACACCCATGATGACACATAGAGAGGCGATGTCTAGCGAAGCTCCAATGGAGTTCGGCGAGCATAAAGTGGAGACCCACCCGAGGGAGACAGATCTCTCGGTGGTTTACACCATCTCCCCGGCCGTGGTAGACGACTACAGCAACACCGTTGAGCAGTTGCTTGCTCGAGACAAGTACAAGGTAGTCGGCATCGACCTACAGTACACCGCCGATCATCCCAACATAGATCAGAAGGTTGTCGTCGCCCAGTTGTGCGTGCGCCGTCATGTCCTCATCTACCACTACTGCATGGCCACAGAGCCTTTCGACCATTTCACAAGGTTTATCAACAGCACCGACTACAAGTTCGCCATGGTGGAAACCACCGATGATGTAAAAGCGCTCAGGGTTACGAGCTTGGCTTGCCGGAACCTTGTCAAAATTCGTGAGCACTACAGGGTCTGGGGCAGCACGAGGAACGACTCCCTGGTTTCGGCCATCATCGACCCATACTGCGAAAAGATGAAGTAAGATGCCAACAGAACATGTCCCGTATCCTGGCACGGGGCTTGGATGCGGCAACTGGATGAACCTCACCTCAGGTTCGCGGTCAAAAGCGTGTAAAAACACATGCTACGAGATGCATAGGCGGATCGTTGACATGAGGAAGTGCCTTGTTATGGAGATCGACTAGGCCGGATCGAGCCACAACCAGAGCAAGCGTCACAAGAAGTAGATGATGATCAGATAATCGTCTATTCTAGTTAATCATGCATGTAATATATAGTTTACTTTGGTATGTGGAAATGTCACGTGTGTAGTAGCCACCTATGTAATTATGCATGTAATAGTTTACTTTGATATGTGCAAATGCCATGGTTGTAGTAGCCACCTATGTAAGTGAATGTTTAATTTGGTTATGTAACCATGTCCTTATAAGTGTGTGTGTCTACGATGAATAGTAACACTATATATATATATGTGTGTGTGTGTGTGTGTGTGTATGTATGTATGTATACATATATATATATGTATGTATGTATGTATGTATATTGTTCTGTATGCAATCCCATCGCACAACACACACGTCTTATTAGCAGCAATCGTCTGTGTTATTATCGGTCTTCGCATATATTTCTGATTACAGACTTATTTGTCGTGTAACACACACATCTTGTTATATTGAACCGTTTCTGTTCTTTTGTCTCAACGCAAATAGTTCATTCGAGTGAACCGCATATCGTATATCGCACACACCTTGATCTGGCTGACCGTTTCTTTTGTGTTGCCTAATTACAAGCAGTTTATCCGAGTGAACCGTATGCTGTATATCGCACACACCTTTATCTGGCTGCCCATTTCTTTTGTTCCTAGTCATCGCAAACAGTTAATTGAACTGAACCGTATGCCCTGCCTCGCACACGCAACTAAAATCTGAACCGTGTTTGATGCATCCGTCATCGCAAACGTTTTGCACCTTTTTTGACGGTTTTTTTACACCACCGTTTGCGATTATTGCATCGCACACAGTTTCGTCGAAGGGTCTCTGATCGTATTATCGCGTTAGCAGCAGCATGCAGTAGTGTTTGGTCCTTGTTTATTCATTGCATCCACTTAATTTCAATCAAGTCAAAATAAAAAAATTGAAGACATTTCTTGATCAAAGAATCCATGGAACGGAAGAAAAATAATATAAGAATATACTATAGTAAAAAGTAAAAGGAAAAAACCAACAAATCTTTGGTGCTTAAATATCTCGTGAGATGCTTCAAAAGAGCATAAAAATCAATTTAATAATAAGAAAAAAATATAAAAATGAATTATGTGTCATATGCCTTGAATACTTGTGTGGCGATGTAAGATAGAAAGAATGGAGACTTAGGCCTTCAGTTTCCTCGATTGTGATTTGCTGACATGCGGACTCACTTCTCTGTTCGGACGGACGCTTCTTCGATATAGTTTTCCTGGCTCAGATCCTCCTCATGTTCATTCATTAGCACGGATTAGATAGAGCTCTGATATAGATTCATGTCACCTCCTCGATCAGGGCGGTGACTTCAGGGTTTCTCATTGTGCGTACGCAATGGTGAGATTCGGTGTCAGGTTCTTCAGATCGATTCAAGGATGCGACGACAACGAGTGTGGCTCCGGGGCGCTGGTCCCTAGGGCACATGCACGAAGACTTTCTGGTTGTCATTGACATGATCAGACTCCGGTATGGGAGCGGTGACAGCGGCGCATTAGCCGCTCGTTCTGGCAGCGGCAAAGGTCGTTCTGTGGTCCATGGACCTCGATGTATTTTTTTTACTATGTTTGAGATGCTTTGTGCTTTCCGATGAATCTTTATTTTAGTCTAAACCTTTTGGCAAAAAAATCATATGTCATACAATAAAATTATACATTTACATTTAATTTGCACGTTGACATGCAAAAGAAGAAGGCCCATTATACTGTGAACAAAATTCAACTTCAAATTTTGTCAAGCTGACTGACTGTTTTTTCTTTTATTTTTTGAGGCAACTACAGCGGCCAAAAGCCAACCTGAACATATTTTTAGTTTTTGAAAAAAAGCAGGATCAGATACGGTTGGATCAGTAGAAAGGAGATTGGCCGCCAAGAAGATATCCAGAAGAAGTCACTGGCTTCCCGAGTCACCCATTTGCATTAAGGCGAGAAAAACAAAAATATTGAAGAGACTTGCGAGTTGGAGCACCAATAGGAAACCCATTGTGAATGTTCGCTCTCGAACAACAACTATGAGAAAAAAATCCTATAAGCACGTGATACAAATGTTTAAAAAAGTTGGGGACAGCAGCACAGATTACAACCGAAAGGCAGCGCCTGCGCCAAAGACAAGCATCGTCCCAAACCACCCCTAGGAAGACCAGCAGCCATCAGCTTCCAATAACCGCCGGGGGCGCCAGATGAACGTCATGGCAGGAGTCGCCACATCACCTGTGGTTCCTCGGTGTCTTACCCCGCGGCGCCGGAGGCGTCCGTCCTACTTGGTTTCCTCCACTCAACCCAACCCCCTCACCCACATGATTTCCTCCTGCCCCTGGCGCTGCCTGATCAAATTGGTTTCCTCCTCTCCCAGGCCCTCCCTCCCCACCCCCCTGATCAAATTGGTCTCCTCCTCCCCTTGGCCCGGCCTCAGCCCCCTGACCAAAGTGGCCAAATGCACGCCCTGGTGCCATCGCAACAAATTATATGTCAAAAATGGGCATCCACGTCCAAAATATAAGAACTATAACCGACGCCGTGGTTTGGTACCTTTGCAAACGGCAGAGCATTGGAATGGCAACAGGGAGCAGCAGCACACGATCACCAGAAGGATTGCCATGCATGGCGCGTGGGAGCGAGGACGGAGAAGAAGATGACCGCTTCATGGTCGATCGGAGCAGCGGCAAGGAGCAGCAGCACACGATCCTATCCTGCTTTGCCGGCTTCAGTTCTGAAGAAATGATTCGATGTCTCTTGTGGTTGTGGATGGGTTACTCATCCTAGTTAAGTACTCAGACAGCAACGACAAGTGCGTCAAGTCAACAGATTCTCTGAACATCTTGATTAACCAAATGTAATCACGATCTTCGATGCCGCCATTGAAAGTCAAGAGCTCAAAGTCGTCTCTGCCGACACTCAATCTTTGGTGTCAGTGCATCTCAATCCAAGTTGCAGGCTTGAACCGGTCAATCTTTGGTGTTAGTAACATAGAATTCGAGGCATGCATGCATGGCCACGAAAACGTACATGCTACAGTAAAATTATTTCCTCTAAAAAATCAGCCGCTGCCGTATAATTAAACGGACATCGCAACATAAACAAGGAGTATCAGAGTGGCGCAGCGGAAGCGTGGTGGGCCCATAACCCACAGGTCCCAGGATTGAAACCTGGCTCTGATATTTTTTGACAGTATATGTGCTCGTTTACTTTCAAACTGGCCTTCAATACTTCTGTTAGGCCCATTACTTTGTTTTCAATCAATTTTCTCACTGTTTTTCTGCTGGATCACCAGGTTCACTTTGCAAAAAAAATCAAGCCGTGTATTTGTAAAAATTTCTAGCACTACTACTGTTGAAGTCAATATAGCCATCTATCATACAACAAAATTACAAATTTAAAATTAAATTGCACGCTGGGAGCAAAAAAAAGGCCAATTCTGCCATGGATAAAAAATGCAATCCAAATTTTGTTGTGATGAGTAACTACTAGAAATAGTATGTCTTCTTTGCTGCTTACATATAGACCAAAGTCCAAATTGGATGTGAGTTTCCTTTGGCAGGATACAGACACATCCTGATGTCCAGTCCCTGCAAGACTTGTTGTGTATTTATGATTTCATATCGTGTTGGTCAATGTTCACTACACTGCATATGTGCACTGTTGCTATTTCTCTTTCTTTATTTCTAAAAAAACCTTCCCCGTAAATTAATTAATTAAAAGGTCTACACGATCATTCGTCATATGCCACCATTTGATCTATTATCAAAACTGAATTTTGCAATCTCATGTGCCAGCACATTGGCCTGACGGTTGATCTTTGTGATCTTAAAAATATAAAAGCCTAGTGATGCCCAGATTCCTTCTTCAGATCGATAATAGGTGACCTGTTAAGATTTTCATTTGCAAGGAAGCCACAAAAGAACAATAATCTTCAAAAAATAATGGACTTGTTAAGGGTGATACTGATATATATCGAAAAAAATTGACAAAAAAGGAATAAAAAAATTACAAACTTGTTGCTTTTGGAAAAATACGGCAATCTTGTTGGAGAGGAAAATCTTTAAATTTAGAAATTATATTTCATGATGAGTCTGAGCTCTGAAAATACAAAGCCAGTGAGTGATAGCCCCAAACATTGTTGAATCGGGCAAGAATCTCTCCACTCCAAGGCTCCAAGCCGGTGGGGCACTGACGCCGGCATCTCTTCATCTCATCAGGTAGCTAGACTCGTGGGACGTTGTTCAGTTCCTCCTGCCGTGCAGGTTCTTGCAGCGTGGCCGGGGATGCGGGTCCTCACGATGTGGCCGTGCAAGTGCCAGCGGCGGTGGCTGAGCGTAGACAAGGCCACCACCACCGCTGCGACCGCTGCCGCTGCTGCCACCGCCCTGGCGTATCGGCGGCCCGGGCTGGGGTGGCGTCGGCCACTGTACTGGTACACGACCCCCGGCCGGGAAACTATAGCCTGCACCTGCATGAACACCACCATCGCATGCAAATCACAACCAGCGCCAGTTGCAGCATGCATGAACATCAACTCCAAACACACGAAAGAAACAGCAGGGACTGGTGGTTACCTTTCTTCGCGAACAAGCCGTTACCTTGGTCGGAGGCGGCAGAGCAAGAGCATGGTAGCAGCAGGGAGCAGCAGCATACAATCACCAGGAGGATTGGCACGGCACATGGGAGCGAGGACGAAGAAGGAGAAGGTCCCTTCCTCATTAGCGATCGATGTCAAAGCCTCTTCTCTCACTCACTCTAGGCAGCTCTCTGACCAGATGGCAGTGGCACTAATAACGTTTCTTATACTACTCCTGCCAAAAACTATAGGTGGAAGCGAGTGGTTCTAGGTCAAGGTCGCCTCTCTCGGTACGGGCATGCACGTACATGCACGATTCATCTTGGGTCCGAATCCTATGCCAGAGCCTTGTTCATTAATCCATCGAGATGCTAAAGTCGCAGGCTTGAACAGGTCAAGCAAAGCTGCTGCGGAGTGCTAAAAAGAAAGAGTAAGTTCCACTGTGAAGAGGCAGATATTTGTGATACAGTGACGGGTTGAACTGCATTCTATTTTGTGAGCGTGTTTTGCACCAGATTTTGAACACATATGGTTATACTCCATCCGTCCTAAAATAAGTGTCTCAACTTTATACTAACTTTAGTATAAAGTGTACTAAGCTTGAGACACTTATTTTGAAACGGAGGGAGTAGTTTTGAACCACATTTTAGTATTTGAAGTGGTTCTCATGTCACGGCTCCACGCTAACCTGGGATCGATGTGGTAGAGGCTGTTACAAAGGATTAAGGTCGAACGAGGGCCATGACAATCCGGGCAGATCATGCAAGAAACACTTCAAATACTAAAATGTGGTTCGAAGTGGAACAATTGCGTGCAAAGTTTGATTCAAAGTGGACTTACATAAAATAAAATGGCGATCGACGTGTCATTGTTGCTGACACAAATGTTTGTGTGCCTTGCCTTCTCGTATGCAGGGATATGCTCTAATTGAGTGTGACAACTTTGAGCAATTCCAGGCTGCAATAAGAGAATCAGAAGGAACTGAGCTTCTTCCACAGGTAATAAGTGTTGACTGGGCATTTAGTACTGGGCCTGTCAAATGCAGAAATACTCGGGAGAGGTCTAGTATGTGAGCTTTCATAATTAGTTCTATTTTTGGTTATGTCGGAAGGAAATTGCAGGCATGACATCCGACAAGTTTGATTGGCTCAGCATATTTGTGAGAACCTTCAGGATATAGTGATAAAAACGGCCATAATTATCATCCACATCTGAGGCTTTAAGGCAAGCACTACAGCAGGAGGAGTCTCTAAATTTTGGTGCAGAGCCTAGTCAGGTTAAATGCCACCTAAC
The DNA here is from genome assembly GCF_018294505.1 of Triticum aestivum. NCBI lineage: Eukaryota > Viridiplantae > Streptophyta > Magnoliopsida > Poales > Poaceae > Triticum > Triticum aestivum. Next base: position 3,204,150 of record NC_057802.1, on the reverse strand, counting down.
GCCTACTTGAGAGTTGAAAGTGGGAAGAGCAAATCATTCTAAAATAGATCATTATGGTAGAAAAAATTACACTAGGAATGAAAAATACAAATCTAAAGCTAGTTTGATGAAGTTAGTTTCAGTTTATGTAACCCAACCCAACTGAAAACGACCAAATCATTATGATAAAAAAAATACTAGGAATAAAATTTGAATTAAGATTGCCAAACCTACTTGGTACTTGCTACTTGGGTTGTAATCTGATGAAGTTAGTTCTGGTTGGTTAATATGATCCAATGGAATGTGTATACCCAACTGAAAACTAGCCCACAGCCGATATTGGCTAATTATTTGGCTTAAGTTATGTACCTTCTGGACTCCGCATGCTTGATACAATCCCAAGGAGATTTTTCCTGGCCGGTTTTCATGTTCTTTAAAATGGTATAATCTAGAGAGGTTGTGTTCACTTCATTTATCAGCTATCACATAACCTTTGCTTGCCTTATCACCATTTGCCGGTCGCCGTTGTCTCTTCATACAAGTTTCAGGTTCCTCCTTTGGTGGATAGAGCCGTGTTTGATGTTGAAGTTTGGCTTGCTAGTTTGAGACAATTGTAGTCGTCGGTGTTCGGTTGGAATGTTTGCGCTGACACTGATCATATCCACGGCGAAGTGAATCAAACAAAATGCCCAAAAGCATGTCAATTATGATGATGTATTAATCTGAATTTTGTGGCTCCAGCCCGTCATGGTCCAGCGTGGGGATGAGAGGTAGAGAGAAGAGGTTGAAATAGTTGTGATTCTCGGGACCTCCTATGTGACGCGATCTGCGGCAAATTGCCGTCGCGACGCACACATGGAGCCCCGGCTGGGCCGGCCCATTTAGGCGCCGTGGCAATGTAAAAATAAATCGAAAAATCTGTCACATGTGGGAGTCAAACCAAGGATCTCGTCCTAAGAGAGTTGTCGATACAACCAGCTGAGCTATCGAGCTTCAGTGATTTTAAGACAACACAAACTCTTAAGAAACAAACCCCAGCGCAAATCATTAAATTCTGAAAAACGTTTTCTGAAAATCGTGAACACTTTTTTGAAACGGGAACATTGTTTGTAATTCCAAAACAAAATTTCGAAAAGCGAACATTTTTTTTAACTCCCAAAGAAAATTTGAAAACACGAACATTTTCTGAAACTCTTAAAAAGTGGGAACATTATCATTTTTTAAATTTGTTTCGAAAACAGAAGCATTTTTTGAAGTTCCAAATAACTTTTGAATAACCCTCCGAACAATTTTAGAAAAAAATATTCAAAACACAAACATTTTTTGAAATTTGGAAACAACTTTTGAAACGTGAACTATTTTTGAAACTCCTGCAAAAATGGAAAAAATAATATTTTTAGAACATTTTGAAGAAAAACATACAGAACAATATTTGAAAACAGGATCATTTTCGGAAAATTGGGAAAAAATTAAAATGTGACATTTTTTGAACTTCAGAAAAAATGTGAAATTTGCGAACAATTTTTGAAACATTAACATTTTTTTAAATTTGTGATTGTTTTATAATGGGAACATTTTTTCAAAAGTACAATTTTTTTCAAAATAGTGGACATCTTTTGGATTTATCAACAAAATTTTAAAACGCAACGATTTTTAGAAATTTGAAGAAAGAAAATTAAAATTTAAAATGAAAGGAAAGAAAAAATGAAATACAAACAAAAGAAATATAAACATAAAATGGAAAAAGGAGAGAAGAAAAAAAGGAAAAATGGAAAAAAAGGAAAACGAAAAAAACAGAACAAGAAAAAACTGGTTCAGGAACCTCCTTGAAGGTTCCCAAAACGAAAAAAAAACGGTTGGAAAGTTTTGAAAACCGGGACCGCAGCAATCATTAACTATTCTGAACCAGTAATAAAGTGCCAATTGGCTTTCCCTCAAAAAAAAACACTTGTGTCAGTTTTGAAAAGAAAAAAAACAGGAGTATATTTTTTTTCCTTTTTCATCACGGGCCTTAGCTTTTGTTCAGTCTGATTCAGACACGGAGGTCCAGAACCACATGAGACAACGCAGGTCCAAGTAACAACCAGCCTTAAGTATACAACTTCTGCCGAGTAACAGCCAGTCAATGGATCATGGCCCAAATACTCTCATAAGAAATGTCGCGAAAAGTCTCCCTCTGCTGCCTATATGGCCAATTCCGCAAATACAGCGATCGGCCATTTTCTCCAGAGCTGATGTGCTATATATCACTAAGTATATCCCATAATGCCTGTAAACCCCCGTGGGGGTCATCAAGTGTGCAGCGTTACCAGCTTATCTCTGCTGTTCCGCTGCGTTCCTTCGGACCCGAAAGGGGTACCGGCGGGAACCGCTATTTCCATTCGGTTCGACGGTGGCAGGCTCCAATGGAGATATCAGTAGCCCACAGGAACTGCGGGTACGCCGTCGACTGGGGTCTAATGATATGTGTGTCGCCATCCTCTGATTGCTTAGCTTAGATACGGTGTTTCTGTCCGACGAAGGTGTTTTGACGGTTGATGAAGATCCCAGAGCTTCATCTTCATCTGTGCTGCTCCTCTCTTCTACATCTGAAAACCACCACGCAAACATGAAACTTAATTTCACCAGTTTCCTAGCTAGTGTGCATTTACAGCCAGCCATATATTTTCACAAAAGATCAGCCGTACCAGATTGAGGATGAACCAGATGAGCAGCTTGCCAGCTTTTCCCTTTTGCCTGACCATAAATAGATACACTATAAGATGTCTACAAAAATAGACGATAATTTGGTTTAAACTGTGGAATATATAAGGTTAGACCATCCAAAAAAGAAGAATCCATTTGATTCCATGAACTAACCCACAACTGGTCAAGGATCACCTCAACTCCCTTCTAGAATAAGCATTAATTAATTAACAAAATGTATTTAGAAGCTACTGTAGAACCTAAACGAACCTTAGAAACTTACCGTCGAAAGAGGCACAGTCCAGCCTTTAATGATGGACCAATCAAGCGCAGGCCTCAGGTCCTTTTTCTTAGCAAGACACTGCTGGCCTTCACCCATGGGATGATCCAAGAATTTTACCTGTAGACAAATGCCAAGCAAGAACATGTAATTTATTGTCTCTGATAATGTTAGTTATGACAGAAAACCAATAATCAGCATGAAAACATGGAGATCATCAAATGATAACAGAATCTGTCCCAGTTCATATTTAATCATTTGACGAGAGCATGAAAGTTCATTTGATGTCATTTTATCAGTGCGTGTCATCTTCATCAGCAAGAAAGTTGATTGTGTGTTACCAGCCCGTAACACAACTGGACCACCAGACTAAAAAACATGGACACGGCAGGATACGGCCAGAGACAGGGACACGCTCGGACACGCGTATCCCACCATATTTCGTGAATTACGAATTAAAAGGACACGGCTGGGAGATGTAGGGGACACGTGAGGGACTCGGGAGGCCCAACTACTCTTCGGCCCGATAGGAAACCCTTTTGTTTTGCAGAATTGCAGGTTGCATTCACGGGCGCCAGAAACTGCTGCTTGCTTGTTGCTTCCCCATGTTGTTCGCGTGCCGCTGGCCTGCTGCTTGCTTGTTTGTTGCTTCCCTGTGCTGCTGCTGCCTGCTTGTGTTGAACCGTTGATTGGTGCTTCATGTTAGGGAACACCAAATCATCCGTGGGTGAGAGTGCTGAGAATTTGAGATTGCCAAACCATAATGCTATTGGGAGCTAGCATTGCAGATGTTTGTATATATATTTTTCTACAGACTTGGTCAAACCTAAAGAAGTTTGACTTGGGACAAAACTAGAACATCAAATATATTTATATTTTGTAAATGAGGGAGTAAATGTTTTACCTCAACCACATTTTTACTGGTCAACTCAATAATCTGCCCAGTCCAGTAGCAATCTTTATTATGCCAGTCAACCCAATCACCTACTTTCCAGGCATCATGAACATGTGCTATCACCTCGCTCTTCGGAAAGTGCCTAGGAGCGTGTTGCCCCCTATACCACCGAGGAAAGGAAGGACGCAACATTATTTCAGTACTGCCATTTGATTTCCCTTCCAGGCATGGTGGGTTGAATGGGTTCTTTTGGAAGACTCCAATCCATTCGTTGGCTGAAAAGGGCATCAGGAATAATCATATCAGGTGTACAGAAAACCAACAGTTATAATCTTGGTCAGATTCGCGTATCCCAAGATTTTGTTGTGCCTAGCCAACAGTAAGGGTAAAACTGAGATCATGACAAGACATATTTGCGCTAGATGGCTACTGCCACCAACTGTACTGCCCCCGCTTCCATACAGGACAAACATTGGGCAAGAAAGCACATGCTTTATAGGGGACTGGAAAAATGTAGGTGCATTGATTGATCAATTTCTCGGGTAAATTCAAATGCAAGGTATAATCAGATATTTCCATGATTTTACTAGCCCTGCAGATTCGAGTGTAAGCTTTGCAACTGCCTGTTCAAAATCAAACTCATCAATTATGACCTGTACTTTTTTTTTGCGGGGGGATTATGACCTGCACAACGCAAACCATTTTGGGGAGGATATAGACAGATCGCGTGGTTTTTCAATCACTGCATGATCCATCTCCTTAAAGGTAAACAGTATTGGCTAGATATCATACGTGATCAATTAAAAGCTTGAGGCAATATTATAGAATGTCTACAGAATGAAGAACAAAGTGCTTGCACCGCAATATCCTTAAGCTAAAAATTTGAGAATGAGTAATCAAATTGATTTATTGCATGTGGTCCCTTCACACTCTCTTAAAAAACAAAAGGTTATGTGCAGAAGAAAAAACAGAGCTTGCATATAAAGATTTGCTTACCTTCTTCAGTATAGTCAATATACTCCAAGTAATACTCAAGATGCCCAGATTCTGTGACACGCATATCTTTTATCTGAAAGAGAATTAATACAATATGTGTTAGTAAAGCCTTATACCCTACTGTAGAATGAGTGAAGAGAAGCACTCCTCTGTTCATTTTTATAAGACCTTGAAGACATTTCAGACAATGTGCAAAACAGCCCATTTTGAGCTGTCTGAAACGACTTACAAAAGTGAACGGAGGGAGTATTATATTTGTAGTCCATGAGATTATGGTCAAGCGACAGACTGATGTTATTATTAGATACAAAAGTAGTAGCCATACTAGCATGATGTATTAGAAAGAAAAAGCTTCCTCGTCTATGTTTGTAATATGTATTCTAGCACCCAAGATTTAATCTAATTTGTCTAGTTCATAGACTTGTGGACAACAATAGCATAGCCCTTCGTCTTATAAACTAATGACTAGAGTTCAATTCTTACCAAATGCTCATTGGTGGGCTATTTGTGTGCATTTCATTATGATTTTCTGGTATTTAAACCGGTAACCTATGGTTGTGAGCCTTAAGAAGATCAGTTCGTAATAACAATGATGGTTAACACGTTAGATTCGAGGGGGGCAGAAGATAAGAGTAGTGCCACAGGGGAGCCGTCAATACCTGAGGAGGTTCCACGACAGAGGTATCCGCATATGACCCACGCCCCTTGGGGAAGTGTGGTGGATACTGTACTCGGAACCAGGGCGTGTGTAGAGGCCCAAGCGGCTAGCTCAACTTTGGAACATGCCACATTGGGTCACGCACATGACCCAAGACGAAATAAAGAAGTTCAAGAGCCAAACAATTCCTAGATAGAAGAAAGAAGCTGAACACCAATAAAAAAGTTGAGACCCCTAAAGATTCAAGGTCGAAGGTCTACCATGGACTGTGAGCTAGGTTCATAATCGATGGCCTGTCGTAAAGTATAGGCCATGTTTCCTCTTATAGCCTCGCTTTTCTCTCCCACTAAAGGTGCTCGTGGTAACTTATGACCTTTTATGCTATTGCCCTTTTTACTTTCCTTCTCACCAAAGCTGATGGTGGTCTTCAAGTCAACAAGGCTCTTATATAAATCCTTGGGTGGTTAATAATTAATTACCTAGTCTCTTCTACCTAGTTCATGTCAGAGTTGGTGGTCGAAAAAGATAGTTTATGTCAGAGTTTATATAAAGTCTTAAAGAGCACCAAATAGTTACTCGAAGCATATACTAGTGATATCCTAAGCCCCAATCTCGACCCTCTCAATCCAATGTCAATTTGATCAAATCTTACGACAAGAGATTTTGTATAGAAATTCACTTGTCATTATTCCCGCCCATGTAGAATGACCTTTTCCGAGGCTAGCGGACACCCCTACTTGTCACACATATCACTACAACGACAAATAGATGGAAACGGTATGAGAAATTGACATGAGTATACTAGAAGTGCAAAGAGAAATGTTTAGATTGAGTGGCCAAATTTCTACTTTGAGGGAAGTATTGACACAATAAAAAACATGGTGAGAGTGGTTGTTTGCTACCTAATTTACTAAATTCATTAATATCACACATAAAATGTAAATACATGTCCGACCTTCGAGCGGAACCATGCGCCTTTGAAACCTTCATCAAAGCACTTTGCCTCGGCAAAATCTCCAATTTTAAATGGAAGAATTAGATCCATATCCAGCCAATCTAAAGACATTACCAACAGAAGAAACCAGAGTGGTTAGCATGTTCAAATCACAGCATGCGTCCATATAATAAAGCAAGTTCTAGGAAAAAACTAATAAGAAAATACCATGCTTACCACTAGTAAATGCCAGAGTCAGAACAGCACAATCACAACCATGATTTTGTAATATTTGAAACAAATTCATCCAAGGCCACGCGTAATTAAAATACCCTCAGTTGAAAGGCCACCAGATACAGGACAGCCATGAATTGCTCCGCTATTTTCTTGATCATTTTCCTAATCTCACGGCAACTGTTTATGCACCTAAAATCTGCACTCTTGTATATTGCCTTCTCATTTTTGTATGTCCTTTTAAGTTGCATCACCAGTTATACTCTTTGCTATTATGCCCGCAAAACATGATGCCAGTTATCTAGAGTCTAATACTGTGCATTGCTTCTTCCAACATAAATGGGTCGGTTTCTAAACAGTCCACAATCGTCGGGCTGTTGAGCTGATGCATGTGGATGTGCTTATCAAAGCTAATGATTAGTTGGGAATAGCGTTGGCACACAAGATTCAGAGGACTTTTGGAAGGTTTGGTGTTGGCTAATGTTATTTTCATTACGTTCATATACTTTATTTGTTGGTCTAGCACCTATGACTAGTGCAACTAATTTGAAATTTTTAGTTAGATGGCACGGTCGTCAAAAGCATTGAACTGCTCCCCGTGACGAAATTTTGAAAACAAAGAAAATTGTTTATTCAAAGCCTCTGTTATGGGCCATTTTAGAGGTGTGTACTCCCTCTGTAAAGAAATATAAGAGCCGCCTTTAGATTACTATAGAGTAGTGATCTAAATGCTCTTATATTTCTTTACGGAGGGATTGTTGATTGTTCCCCATTGCAACGCACAGGAATATTTGCTAGTAAATCGAAAAGCAGAACACTATACATACGATTTTGTTACTCCCTCCGATCCATATTACTTGTCGCTCCAAATCGGATGTGCCCGGCACTAAAATATATCTAGATACATCCGTCTGAGTGACAAGTAATATGAATTGGAGGGAGTGGCATACTTGAAGTTATGCTCAGGTTACCCATTTTAACAGCAGCAACTGAGCAATGTTGTCACGGGGAAACCCCAAGAAAGCCTCGACCAGTACACACGAGTCAAGACTCGGCTAGGGTTTTCAGCACCGGCAGATCTCGTCGCGAGAGAGAGGGGGGAAGAGGGGACGAGCCAGTACCTGAAGATCTCGACGCCGGCGGCTTCCTCTTCTCCGGAGTGAGGCGGCGGGGGAGAGAGGTGGGACGAAGCGGAGGCTAGGGCTTCGCGGGGCTCCGTGGCAGGCCGTGGAAGCTGGGGAACGCCCTCCTCCTCCGGGTAGGTCGTGCCGCCGCCGCCCACTCCGACCCGCCGCCGCTTCAGTCGCCTCGAAGCATTTTCCCCCTTCCGCTCGGGGAAATTTCCACAAGTATTTTTTTTAGGGTATCCACAAGTATTTCCACAAGTACACCCGTGGTTTGGAAGGGGTTGGGCCGGGGAAAGATCCACGGTGTGAGGCCCAATATTTGGGACGCTTTATTACACTCGCTCCGCTTTTATTTACTCCGCATATTAGCTTTGGCTGAAGTTAAATTTTATAAAGTTTGATCAAGTTTGTAGAAAACAATATGAACATTTGCAGTAACAAATTTACATGATGTGAAAATATATGCAATGGTGAATCCAATGATATATGTTTGGTGGTGTGTATGCTAATATATTTTTCTACAAACTTGTTGAAAGTATATAAAGTTTGACTCTAGACAAACCTAGTATGCCGAGTAAATAAAGCCTGAGTGAGAAGATTTTCGGATCCCAGAGCAGCGATGAGAGAGGCGGGCGGGTGATTCTAGCGGGGAACTAGGGAGAGAAAGAGCAGAGAGGTACTAGAGAAGGTGTTCAAAAAAAGGTACTAGAGAAGAAGCTTAGATGCAGGGGACAGAGAGTTTCTAATCCTGAGCTCGTATGCACCCTGATGGAGAGTAAAATACTCCCTCCGTTCCTAAATATAGGGTGTATAGTTTTTGGCACGGAAATTAAAGAACGCACATGGAGGGAAAATTTCGCAAGTTTTGGGCGAGATTTCACCTGACTAATTGACATGAGAAAATAGAGAAGCTTGCTTGATATAAGGAAATGTAATCAAATTCCTAAAAAAAATATCCAAAGGAATGATGCAATGCAATACACCTTATATTTTGGTTTTTTTTCTCAAAAAACTATACACCTTATATCAAGGAACGGAGGGAGTATGAAAGAATAGTAAAAAAACCGAACAATTCTAAAAAGATTGTGATAAACATTGATAAATGTTTCACATGGAATTTGGGATGCAAGTAATGTCATTTCATCATGGAATTTTTCATGCAAGTAAAACATTCATCAATGTCTAGCACAAAGAAACAAAACTTTTTGAACTTTTTATTTGGATTCTACTGATCATTCAGGTGCATGTGAGCTCGGGACTAAAAGAGCACTTTTGAGATGCAGGCGTCAAAGTTCTTTCTCGTTGCCGATAAACAAAGGCTTTCACCGGACACGATTAATCTAAGCTCTAGCTCCTGTGAGCTCGGATGAACGGTAAAAATATCAGAACAAAAATTGTAGCAAACATTGACAATTTTTTTCGTTGCTTGTAAATTTTCATCATGGAATGACATTCATGAAAGACGTGGCAAAATAAACAACATTGATGCTCCAAAATGTTATTTTCAAAATAATTTTGGAGTATCAATCTTTTTTGTCATGTCCTACATGAATGTCATTCCATGGTGAAACTTTGCAAGCAATCAAAACATTTTTCAATGTTTGCTGCAAAAAATGAGTTTTTGGGAAAAAAATATTTATTATTATTATTTTACTGTTCACTCAAGCCCATATAACAAATATTTTTTGTCATGTCCTACATGAATGTCATTCCATGGTGAAACTTTGCAAGCAATCAAAACATTTTTCAATGTTTGCTGCAAAAAATGAGTTTTCGGGAAAAAATTTATTTTACTATTCACTCGAGCCCATATAACAAACGTCGTACGGACTCACAAAATAATAACCCAGTTTTCTTTATTTTACTACTAGTACGTAGAACAGGCAACCTAGAATCAAACATAATTATCTAACACATATTTTATATCCGTTTTTGCGAAAGCACATCTAGATGTGCCATATATTGTCGACCGTGAGTATTGGAATACGTGAATTGTTTAGTAGATTTGGTTACAATGCGTTTGATGGTAGATTTCCGTGAATTGATTTAGTAGTAGCGTTGTATAGTTGATTTGGTATAGTAACACGTCCATAAGGATTTTCCATGAATTGATTACCGGATATTTTGGCCACTCTTTGGTAGATTTGGTACGTATGCACTCGTAGAAAACAGGGCTTTGGTTCGGCCAGAAAAGAGCATTAATCCGGGTTGCATTACGAACCGGGACTAATGTGAGCATTAGTCCCGGTTCGAGCGGCTAGGGCACCGTACAGGCATTAGTCCCGGTTCAAATGGGACCTTTAGTCCCGGTTGGTGCCACGAACCGATACTAAAGGTTAGACCTTAGCCACCAACCGGTACTAAAGGTCCCATTTTCAAGCTCTACCCCCCCCCCCCCCATCGCCTTGTCAGTTTTGTAAAAAGCAAAAGAAAATGATAAAAACTTCAAAAATTAAAATCCTTCCAGATGTAGTTATGTTACTACATGTGCTAGGTAGGAAAATTTAAAAACTTAAATTTGGACATGTTTTGCAAAAAGTGTAGGGAAAATGTAAAACGGCTATAACTTTTGCATACGATGTCAGAAAAAAAACGTATAATATATCAAAATGTTCAGCACGAAAATCCGCATCCGATATTGACCGCCTACGGCCTGTTTGCAAATTTTTAGAATCCTCAATTTCTAAAAGGAAAAAAAGTTATGCTCAAATTTCTGTTTTTTTTTAATTTTTGTTAAATCTGGTCAAACTATGGTCAAACTACTTATTCAAGAAGTATTAGTGTTACTAAATAATTATTCAAAAATATTAGTGTTACTAAATAATTATTTCAGTTTTTTTGAATTTTGGTCAAATCTGGTCAAGTTGTGGTCAAACAATGGTCAAACTAATTATTCAAGAAATATTAGTGTTACTAAATAATTATTTTAGTTTTTTTGAATTTTGGTCAAATCTGGTCAAACTATGGTTAAACTACTTATTCAAGAAATATTGGTGTTACTAAATAATTATTGTTTTTTAGAACAATAGTTTCAAACTCAAACAGTGAAATGTGTGACTTCATGCTCAAGCTAAATTCCTGAGGGTTAATAGAATTGACATCTTACTATTGTCAGGAAAACAACAAGTGCAGACTTGGAAACGAGGGAGAATAGAACCCGAAAGTTAAGCGTGCTCAGGCTAGAGTAGTGAGAGGATGGGTGACCGTCCGGGAAGTTAGATGATTTGGAATGATGAGGGGTGATTAGAGATTAGAGGTTAAATTGAGCAATGATGAGGGGTGATTAGAGATTAGAGGTTAAATTGAGCAATGATGAGGGGTGATTAGAGATTAGAGGTTAAAATAATTCAGAAATTTGAAATTCAAACAAAAATTCAAAAAAAAATATAAAATTTCCTTTAGTCCCGGTTCTAAAGGCCCTTTTTCTACTAGTGATGGATGTGTTACGTATGGTTGTGTGTGTTATTTTTGGCAATTGATTGGGTAGATTTGGTATATATGGCTATGCGTGTTTTGGTAAGTTTTAATTACTGATTAAAAGTGGGAGAGGATCCGGCTAGCTCGATTTCTCGGTGATCTGTTGAATCTAGCCATCATCCCAATGACCCTCTTCATCGACAACAAATCTGCCATCTCGCTTTGCAAAAATCTAGTGCCCCATGACCGCAGCAAACACACCGACTTGTGCTATCACTTCATCCCTGACTGCGTTGAGAAGGGCATGACGGGTGTGGAGTTCATCGAAATCAACGCAACAGAGGGGGGGTATCCTGACATAGCCGTTTGGTCGTGTTCGTTTCTAGGAACTGCGTGACAAGGTGGGCATCATTGATGTTAAGGGCCTCCCGCAGTGTTGAGGGGGAGAATTATGGGCTTACACCCTTCCTCGGCACACATGCAAATAAAGTTTGCCATGGCAGCGTTTCCAGGAAAACCCAAAAACTGCCATCACTACAGCCGTTTTCGCTGCCATGACAACCCTTTTATCGGTTTTGTTCTTTTGGTGTTGTTAGGTTGTTTTCGTTAGGCTAGGAGAACGTGGTCTATGCACCATGGATGCGAGAGCCAGTCGAGCTTCGCCGGCGAGCCCCTCATGCGGCAGCGAGGGAAGCGAGGAAGGTGAAGGGAGGGGCGGCCGGTTAGGGTTTCTCCACCCGAGTTGCCAAGGAGACGACGCATGGGTTGGGGCCTTGTCTGAATTCATGATTCAGAGCCACCACACGAGCGCCAAGATGGCTGCATGAGAAGAAAACAACAACGGTATCCATAACACGGAGCTAGAAAAAGCAGTGGTCTCACACCTACCTATTCACTTCATATACATGAGCCAACCATCGATCAAACCTCAAAATCTTATTATCCTACTAGGGGCTGGTGTGTACCCAACAAACCTCACAATCTTACTACTATCCTAGGGGCTGGTGTACCATCATCTCAAGACAAGAAACAAGATATATATATATATATATATATATATATATATATATATATTTGCAGGGTAACAAGATATATATTTAACTGAAGTGAAAGAGCTTTCATATGAATTCCGTAATTTCCCTAGGACCCAAGACACGTGAGCACACCAATTTTGCCACCTGTTGCTGCATGGTTCCAAAAGAAAAAAGAGCTTTCATACGCTCAAGTTGCCTAGTCCTCAACCAGGCTACCTTTCGATCGGCGTCATGGTCGCCTGCATTGAACTGGAACTGGGGGGGTATGTCAAAAGTGGGCGCGTTGCTCATCATTGCATGGCGTTCCTAAAACAAAACAATAACAAACATGACAAGGAGAGGGAGGGAGAGAGAGAGAGATGGATTGAAAATAAAATAAAATAATGGAAGCCGCGAGCGAAGACTAAGTTAGGGCGGTAAAAATGAAATTTTTGGCGGGAAAGTTTGCGCTCGTACGGAATGCGGTTGCGAGGCAAAATTGGGCGGGAGACTCTCGGGTGGCACATACTTACTGCCGCCATACATGGAAGCGGGGTGATACGTACCCTCTTAAGAATATGCCGTCGCCGCTAAGCTGTTTTTGTGCGCTTTCCCGTAGTTTACCCTAGGTTTTGACAAGTCCGGGACAGCCGTCGAAATTTGTTCGTGCCCACACCGTTTTTAGACCCTAGGCTCCGTTTTGAGACACACGCGACGATAGTCGATTTTTTGGGGTTTCCGGCGCGCGACGTCTGCTAGCGCTCTAGAGCGGCTCTAGAGATGGGGACCAGCTTAGTAGGCACCCCGCTATGGCCGCGTGGGCATTGGCTCCCCCAAGATCCGGATCGCGTCGAGCGTAGCTCGTTTCATCAAGTTGCCGAGTCCCCGATGGTGAAACTTTACGAGTAATCAAAACATTTTCAATATTTGCTACAAAAAATGAGTTTTGAAAGAAAGAATATTTTCTTTTTAATTTTACTATTCACTCAAGCTCATATGAGCTCGAGCTGAGAAGGACACTTTTGGGCTTTCATCCCGTTTTATTATTTTGGTAGATATTTCCGTTTATTGATTTGTTAATAACCCGTGTGTCGTGTATGGTAGATTTGGTATAGTAACATGTGCATAAAAACTTTTCATGAATTGATTATCTAATATTTTGGCAACTAATTGATTTGGTAGGTATGGATGTTCTATGTAGAGCAGTGGGTGTTATTTTGGCAATTGATTTTGGTCGATTTCCTATGTACTATGACTATGCGTGTTTTGGTAAGTGTCAATTGCCGATTAAAAGAGGGGGTGGGTTGAGCAAATAAAAGGGGGAGTTAGGGGCATGGGGAGGGGTGAGGGCGAATGTACGACTACTAACTCCTCTTTAATAGTAGAGATTTGACAAAATAAACGTGTACGGGCTCTCAAAATAATAACCCAGTTTTCTTCATTTTACTAGTACGTAGAACAGGCAACCTAGAATAAAACATAATTATCAATCACGCGTTTATATTGCCAACCGTGAGTATAGGAACATGTGCATTGTATGGTAGATTTAGTTACAGTGCGTTCGATGGTAGATTTGGTAGAGTTCCGCGAATTGATTTGGTAGTAACCCGTATGTCGTATAGTTGATTTGGTATAGTAACACGTGCATAAGGATTTTCCAAGAATTGATTACCAAATATTTTTGGAAACTCGATTTGGTAGATTTGGTAAGTATGGATGTGTTATGTACGGTTGTGTGTGTTATTTTGGCAATTGATTTCGTAGATTTGGTATATATGGGTATGCATGTTTTGCTAAGTGTCAGTTACCGATTAAAAGGGGGAGAGGATCCGGCTAGCTTGATTTCTCGGCGATATGTTGAATCAAGTTGTCTATGAGGACGTGGCCTATGCACCACAGATGCGAGAGCCAGCCGAGCTTTGCCCGCGAGCCCCTCAGGCGGCGGCGAGGGAAGGGGGAAAGGTGGAGGGAGGGGCGGCCGGTTAGGGTTTCTCCCCTCGAGTCGCCAAGGAGCTACCACGCGAGCGCCAAGATAGCTGCGTCAGAAGAAAACAACAACTGTACCCATCACACGGAGCCAGAAAAGCAGTAGCCTGACACCTACCTATTCAGGAGCCAACCATCGATCGTAGGGGTGGTGTGTACCCATCAAACCTCCCAATCTTACTGTCCCAGGGTGAATTTGGTGTGCCATCATCTTCAGACAATATATTTAACTGAACTCAAAGAACTTTTATATGATTTTTGTAGATTCATAGGACACAAGAAACGAGAGCACACCAATTCATGGATCAAAAAAATACATGCATGGATCTGCAGTTCGTAGGCTCTAGAAGAATCGAAGCTGCCGCCTACAACTACAAGATGATTGTTCGTTTGCCTTTCTTCTTCCTTCTTGCACGCTAGCTAGTGACCGTGCCACCGCCACAAAGGACGACGCCAGGAAGAGGAATGAGATCGGGGAACGCTAGCGACCGTGCCACACACACCTATCCTCCACAGCTCGCTGACATCGTCGTAGACGACCATACCGGGATGGGGGCGAAGTTGCCAGATTTATTCCACTCGACGTCGTCCCCGCCATCACGACGCGCCGCTGACACACCAACCCCAACACCTATCTACAGCTGGAACGGAGGAGCGGGGTTCCCCAACCCTCACGCCGTCAGAGCGGCAGACGGACGGAAAGGGGATCGCTGGCGCTCGACGAGGGAGGGAAACGAAAACCCCTGGTTTCGCCTGTGTCTAACTGTCGCACGGAGAGGGGAACCACAGTATACTACACTAATGACCCGTGTGTTGTATGGTAGATTTGGTATAGCAACACGTGCATAATGACTTTATGTGAATTGATTAGCTAATATTTTGGCAACTAATTGATTTGGTAGGTAAGGATGTGTTGTGAATGGTACGGCAGTGGGTGTTATTTTGGCAATTGATTGGGTAGATTTGCTATGTACATTGCATAAAAAAAGATTTGCTATGTACTATGACTATGCGTGTTTTGGTAAGTGTCAATTCCCGATTAAAAGAGGGAGGGGGTCGAGCGAATAAAAGTGGGAGTTGGAGGCGAGGGCAAAACATACAACGACTAACTCCCCTTTACCCAGTTTTTTCTTTTTTTTGAGAGCAAGCATATAGCTTTATTACGCAACAGTTGGGCCTAAATCGGCCATTACAGCGTCAGCTACAAGAGGTGGAACATCGATCCACATCTGAAACAAGAATTCCTCCGTTGTGGAGAGATAAACCAAACTTAGCAAGATGATGAGCCGGCATGTTGGCTTCCCTGCGGCAATGAATTACATCACAAGATGCAAACCAGAGGTTCATTTGGAGCTTCAGGTCGTCAATCATTTGAGCCTGCCTGGAGAAGTCCGGTCCTCGTTTATTTAGCGCTTGTTCCACCAGGAGGGCGTCGGTCTCGACAATGAGGTGCACAGCGCCGAGCTCAGCAGCCACATCCAGTGCCTTTTCCACCGCCAGCAGTTCGGCACCAAACGCGTCCGGTACACGGTCAGTCCGCCCAGCACGAGCCGCCACCACCTCTCGGTCGCTGTCACGGACTACCACCCCCCAAGCACCTGTCTGCGCGCTCGGAACGTGGGCTCCATCCACATTAAACTTGAGCACATCAACCGGCGGGGGCTCCAACTACTGGGGATAAGCGAGCTTGTGGTGGAGTATGAATAATGGAGGCTTCACGGCTTCAAGTGCAGCGGCGATCTATTCGGATTGTTTGGTCCTCATCATAGGATACACTTCGGTCACTTTTGTCCACTGCCCTAGAGAGGCAAATTATGTATCTCATGATTTAGCTAGGTTGGCGAGGCCTTCTCCATCGCTGTGGGCTGAGGAACCGCCGGCTTTCATTGTAAAAGGTTTGGTGGACGATGTAACAGTGCTATGATCCAATAAAATGATCGAAGTTCCAAAAAAAAATGGGAGGGGATCTAGGTAGCTCGATTTCTTGATGATCCGTTGAATCAAACCGCCGCCCCAACGGCGTTCGTCATCGACAAACAAATCCGCCATCTCGCTCTGCAAAAATCCAGTGCTCCATGACCGCAACTCGACTTGCGCTATCACTTCATCCGAGAAGGGCATGATGGCCGTGGAGTTCATCGGAATCAACGGTCATAGGGCAAACATCCTGACAAAGCCGCTTGGTGTTCATCGTTTTGAGGAGTTGCGTGACGAGGTGGGCTTTATTGTCGTCAAGGTCCTCCCGCGGGGGTTGAGGGGGAGAATTGTGGGCTTAGACCCTGCCTCGACGCACACGCAAATATAGTTTGCCATGGCAGGGTTGGGGCCTTGTCTGAATCCATGATTCGGAGCTACCACAGGAGCGCCAAGATTGCTGCACCGGAAGAAAACAATAACGGTACCCATCACACGGAGCTTGAAAAAGCAGTGGTCTCTGATCCTCAAAAAAAAAAAAGCAGTGGTCAAAAAAGCACTATTCAGGAGCCAACCATGGATCAAACCTTGTTATCGTAGGGGCTGGTGTGTACCCATCAAACCTCACAATCTTACTACCCTAGGGGCTGGTGTGCTATATATCATCTTCAGACAAGAAACAAGATATATATATTTAACTGAAGTGAAAGAGCTTTCATATGAACTCCGTAGATTCATAGGACCCAAGACACGAGAGCACACCAATTTTGCCACCTACCGCTGCATGGTTCTAAAATTTAAAAAAAGAGCACACGATTTGCATGCATGGATTACTCGTCTAGATAGTCTAGACCCGCAGTCCGTAGGCTCTGGAAGAATCGAAGCTGCCGCCTACAAGATGATTGTTCGTTCGTCGTCTTTCTTCTTCTTTCTTTCTTGAGTATTCTGCACGTAGTACGTGATCATGACACCCTGATGACCTCACCATGATAACTCCATTATTGCCGCCGATTCTCTCCACTCATGTCGCATCCCCACCACCAACGGAGAACAGATACGACGACACGGACCTCCTCCGCTCTATCTATATACCACGCCCACGCCCACATCCCCAGATCGACACACGAGTCCAACCAAATCGTCACCGACGACACACGAGTCCAACCCCAACCACACCAGAGCAACAGAGATGGATGAGGCGAACGGCGGCGTGCTCTGCCGCGGCGGCGGCACGGCCGAGGCGGAGGCGGAGCCTGGCCGCCCCCCGCACGTCGCGATGCTGGTGACGCCCGGGATGGGCCACCTGATCCCGCTGGCGGAGCTGGCCAAGCGCCTCGCCGCGCGGCACGGCGCCACGGCCACGCTCATCACCTTCGCCTCCACCGCCTCCGCCACGCAGCGGGCTTTCCTCGCCTCCCTCCCGCCGGCCATCACCTCCCTGTCTCTCCCTCCCGTCGACCTCTCCGACCTGCCTCCCTCCGCCGCCATCGAGACGCTCATGTCCGAGGAGTGCGCCCGCGCAGTCCCCGCGCTCACGGCCATCCTCTCAGGACTGAAGAACACGACGCGGCTCGTGGCGTTCGTCGCCGACCTCTTCGGGGCCGACTCCTTCGACGCCGCGGCGGCCGCCGGCGTGGCGAGGCGGTGCCTGTTTTTTCCCACGAATCTCCACGTGCTCACGCTCATCCTCCACCTCCCGGAGCTGGACGCCTCCGTGCCCGGCGAGTTCCGGGACCTCGCCGAGCCCGTCAGGCTGCCCGGCTGCGTGCCCATACCGGGGCCCGACATCCTCTCGCCGCTCCAGGACAAGTCCGACCCCTGCTACCGCTGGATGGTGCACCACGGCCGGCGCTACCGCGACGCCGAGGCCATCCTCGTCAACTCCTTCGACGCCGTCGAGCCGGACGTCGCGCGGGCCCTCCGCGCCCCGGAGCCCGGCCGCCCGCCGGTGTACGCCATCGGCCCGCTCATAAAGACCGACGCCGCCGACGTCGACACTGACGCGCCGCGTGAGGCGTGCCTTGAGTGGCTGGACCGGCAGCCGCCCAGGTCGGTCATCTTCGTCTCTTTCGGCTCCGGCGGCTCGCTTCCGGCGGAGCAGATGCGGGAGCTGGCGCTGGGGCTGGAGCTGAGCGGGCAGCGGTTCCTGTGGGTGGTGCGGAGCCCGAGCGACGAGGGCGCGGTGAACGCTAACTACTACGACGCGGAGAGCAAGAGGGACCCCCTGCCCTACCTCCCACAGGGGTTCGTGGAGAGGACCAAGGAGGTGGGCCTCCTCGTTCCCTCGTGGGCCCCGCAGATAAAGGTGCTGGCCCACGAGGCCACGGGGGGCTTCCTGGTGCACTGCGGGTGGAACTCGGTGCTGGAGAGCCTGGCGCACGGTGTGCCGATGGTCGCCTGGCCCCTCTTCGCCGAGCAGCGGCAGAACGCCGTGGTGCTGAGCGAGGGGGTCGGCGCCGCGATACGGGTGCCGGACACGAAGAGGAGGGAGGAGATCGCCGCGGCGGTGAGGGAGGTGATGGCGGGTGAGGGCAAGGGCGCCGAGGTGCGGGCCAAGGTGGCGGAGCTGCAGAAGGCGGCGGCGGAGGGCCTCCGCGAGGGCGGCGCCGCCACGACGGCGCTGGATGAGGTGGTGCGTAAATGGACAGGTGGTGGGGACGACTAGGTGTCGACACACCCTGCCATCATCAATGGACCCGGCTCCTCCAATATGCTTGTACGGCTTGTTGGTTTCTTTTCGTGCTTTTCATCGCCATCATTGTAGGCTGTAGCTATTTAAGCGCCCAAATTATTGTTAGACAGGGCAGGTCTCACGCATGAGAGAGAAAAAATATTCTTATTTTAGATTTGTAATTGAAGGAATGCACATTGATATATAAACGAAATCAAAACTCTTTTATTTTTTGAGAAAAGAAAAACATACAAATTCAATCGGCGTCACCAAGAAATCGTACAAATTGACTTGGCGAATCTCTCTAGAAGGTTTCGGTAGACCCGTGATGGTGCTACGTCGCCATCAGCAGCAGGAGGTTCTTGGACGAAACGGCCAGCCGCAAGAGGCTGCCAAGAAAACGGCCAGCCGCAAGAGACTGGCAAGAAAACGGCCCAGGTACAGGAAAGAAAGACAGCACGTGGGCCCTCTGCAGCCTATGGTTACCATGTGGGTGTGTTTGCCCGTGGATGTGCGCGCGTGTGTCGTCAGATGAATGGAAGGAGACTCCGTGCACGACTGAAAAAGTGCTCGCCTCAACATTCACTTTTTTTTTACAAAAAGAACTTATCAATATCACAAAGATATCAATTACGACATTCATCTCTTACTTCCTTGTTTTGTATATACTAACAAATTGTCCATGTGTTGCCACGGAGGCAATCATATTTTGATGACACAATATCAATTATACAAGTGTGTTGGTGGAGATATCGCGATTGTCTTTTTATTGCCCGTACCACATCGACGTCATTGGGTAGAAACGTGTGGCAGAACGTTAAGATGATGAAAAGGAAGGGAGGGGTTTTAAGAGGAGTCCACATATATAGATGATACTTTTCCTAAATTAAGGTGATACTCGCTTGAGGTATTTAACCGCACTAGGCATGCTATAGTTAAGGGCGCTTATAGGCGCCGGCGCACCGGCCGAACTGTTCGGCCGGTCGAGCCCCAGCCGCCCGATACCACGATTAAAAGCCGTCAGATCTGACTCCTCTTGCTTCGTCCTCCTCCTGGTTGTTCCCCTCCAATCAAAATTGCACGGCCCACAACGACGTCCAACGCCCCGCCATCCCCCCGCGGCGCCCTCGTCGCCGGTCGCCGCCCTCGTCCCCGGCTCCACCCATGCAACAGCTGCGCTCTCCTCTCGCTCGAGCCCCCGCTACCACCACTCGCCGACGGTGCTCAAAGCCTCGCCGGGGCCGCTCGTAGCCTCGCCGGCGCCGCCGCTCGTAGCCTCGCTGCCACCATGTACATCAGTGGTAGCAAATTCCATCGCTGCTCACAACAAAAAAAGGCCTCCGGTTGTAGCAAAAAATATCACCCCAGGACGCCGCTCGTGCTCTGTAGGCCGCCGCCGGTGCTGGAGACGGTTACCACGCGACTGTGGCGATGCATGCTGGAACCGATCACCAGGGGTGCTACAACCGTGGTGATAAAAAGATGGAACCGACCGCCGGGAAAGTTGCAACTGGCTAGAGCAGTAGTGGAAGCCGTGATGCTGTCACCGTCGATGTTACAACTGTGTGCACAAAAGCTGGAACCGGCTGTTGGGGAACGTAGTAATTTCAAAAAAAATTCCTACGCACACGCAAGATCATGGTGATGCATAGCAACGAGAGGGGAGAGTGTGTCCACGTACTAGACCGAAAGCGGAAGCGTTAGCACAACGCGGTTGATGTAGTCGTACGTCTTCACGATCCGACCGATCAAGTACCGAACGTACGACACCTCCGAGTTCTGCACACGTTCAACTCGATGACGTCCCTCGAACTCCGATCCAGCCGAGCTTTGAGGGAGAGTTCCGTCAGCACGACGGTGTGGTGACGGTGTTGATGATGCTACCGACGCAGGGCTTCGCCTAAGCACCGCTACGATATTATCGAGGTGGAATATGGTGGAGGGGGGCACCGCACACGGCTAAGAGATCCAAGGGATCAATTGTTGTGTCTCCAAGGGGTGCCTCCCTCCCCGTATATAAAGGAGTGGAGGAGGGGGAGGGGGCCGGCCACCGGGAGTGGAGGAGGGGGAGGGGACCAAGGGCAGCCGCGCGCCCCATGAGGAGTCCTACTCCCACCGAGAGTAGGACTCCCCCCTTCCAAGTGGGAGTAGGAGAGGAGAGGGAAGGAGACAGAGGGGGAAAGGAAAGGGGGGCGCCGCTCCCCCCCCCCCGCCCTCCTTGTCCAATTCGGACTGGGGGGAAGGGGGCGCGCGGCTGCCCTTGGCCGCCCCTTCTCTTCTCCACTAGGGCCCAATAGGCCCATTAGTCTCCCCGGGGGGTTCCGGTAACCCCCCGGTACTCCGGTATATGCCC
The DNA here is from genome assembly GCF_018294505.1 of Triticum aestivum. Lineage (NCBI taxonomy): Eukaryota > Viridiplantae > Streptophyta > Magnoliopsida > Poales > Poaceae > Triticum > Triticum aestivum. Next base: position 3,183,008 of record NC_057802.1, on the reverse strand, counting down.
GAAACTCCCCGAAACCATTCCGGTGTCCGAACATAGTCGTCCAATATATCGATCTTTACGTCTCGACCATTTCGAGACTCCTTGTCATGTCCGTGATCACATCCGGGACTCCGAACTACCTTCGGTACATCAAAACACATAAACTCATAATATAACCGTCATCGAACTTTAAGCGTGCGGACCCTACGGGTTCGAGAACTATGTAGACATGACCGAGACACGTCTCTGGTCAATAACCAATAGCGGAACCTGGATGCTCATATTGGCTCCCACATATTCTACGAAGATCTTTATCGGTCAAACCGCATAACAACATACGTTGTTCCCTTTGTCATCGGTATGTTACTTGCCCGAGATTTGATCGCCGGTATCTCAATACCTAGTTCAATCTCGTTACCGGCAAGTCTCTTTACTCGTTCCGTAATACATTATCCCGCAACTAACTCATTAGTTGCAATGTTTGCAAGGCTTATAGTGATGTGCATTACCGAGTGGGCCCAGAGATACCTCTCCGACAATCGGAGTGACAAATCCTAATCTCGAAATACGCCAACCCAACAAGTACCGTCGGAGACACCTGTAGAGCACCTTTATAATCACCCAGTTACGTTGTGACGTTTGGTAGCACACAAAGTGTTCCTCCGGTAAACGGGAGTTGCATAATCTCATAGTCATAGGAACTTGTATAAGTCATGAAGAAAGCAATAGCAGAATACTAAACGATCAAGTGCTAAGCTAACGGAATGGGTCAAGTCAATCACATCATTCTCCTAATGATGTGATCCCGTTAATCAAATGACAACTCATGTCTATGGCTAGGAAACATAACCATCTTTGATCAACGAGCTAGTCAAGTAGAGGCATACTAGTGACACTCTGTTTGTCTATGTATTCACACAAGTATTATGTTTCCGGTTAATACAATTCTAGCATGAATAATAAACATTTATCATGATATAAGGAAATAAATAATAACTTTATTATTGCCTCTAGGGCATATTCCTTCAGTCCCCACTTGCACTAGAGTAAATAATTGATACGTCTCCGTCGTATCTGTAATTTTTTATTGTTCCATGCCAATATTATACAACTTTCATATACTTTTGGCAACTTTTTATACTATTTTTAGGACTAACATATTGATCCAGTGCCCAGTGCCAGTTCCTGTCTGTTGCATGTTTTATGTTTCGCAGAATATCCATATCAAACGGAATCCAAACGGGATAAAAACGGACGGAGCTTATTTTTGGAATATTTGGAAAATTCCGGAAGAAGAATCAACGCGAGACGGTGCCCGAGGTGGCCACGAGGCAGGGGGGCGCGCCCCTGACCCTCGTGGGCCACCCGTAAGGCGGTTGATGCCCTTCTTCGGCCTCAAGAAAGCTAATTTTTGGTAAAAAAATCATGGCGAAGGTTTCAGTCCAATCGGAGTTACGGATCTCCATATATATACGAAACGGTGAAAGGGCAGCGGGGGAGAGCGCAGAAACAGAGAGAGAGACAGATCCAATCTCGGAGGGGCTCTCGCCCCTCCCACGCCATGGAGACCATGGACCAGAGGGAAACCCTTCTCCCATCTAGGGAGAAGGTCAAGGAAGAAGAAGAAGGAGGGGGGGCTCTCTCCCCCTCGCTTCCGGTGGCGCCGGAACGCCGCCGGGGGCCATCATCATCACCGCAATCTTCACCAACACCTCCGCCATCTTCACCAACATCTCTATCACCTTCCCCCCTCTATCTACAGCGGTCCACTCTCCCGCAACCCGCTGTACCCTCTACTTGAACATGGTGCTTTATGCTTCATATTATTATCCAATGATGTGTTGCCATCCTATGATGTCTGAGTAGATTTTCATTGTCCTATCGGTGGTTGATGAATTGCTATGATTTATTTAATTTGCTTGTGGTTATGTTGCTGTCCTTTGGTGCCCATCATATAAGCGCGCGCGTGGATCACACCATAGGGTTAGTTGTATGTTGATAGGACTATGTATTGGAGGGCAAGAGTGACAGAAGCTTCAACCTAGCATAGAAATTGATGCATACGGGATTGAAGGGGGACCAATATATCTTAAAGCTATGGTTGGGTTTTACCTTAATGAACATTAGTAGTTGCGGACGTCAAGCGTGCGTAGAGTTGTATCGGTGGTCGATAGAACTTGAGGGAATATTTGTTCTACCTTTAGCTCCTCGTTGGGTTCGACACTCTTACTTATCGAAAGAGGCTACAGTTGATCCCCTATACTTGTGGGTTATCAAGACCTTTTTCTGGCGCCGTTGCCGAGGAGTCATAGCGTGAGGTGAATATTCTCGTGTGTGCTTGTTTGCTTTATCACTAAGTAATTTTTATTTGCTGTTCTAAGTTGTTTTCTATCTTTAGTTATGGGTAGGAAACGCAAAATACAAAAAAAATTAGTTGTACCTACTGAACCAATGGTTGAAGAACCACTCAAAATCTATCACACTCCTGAAGCTTATTACTTGGATCATCTTCGATCCCTATGTGCTCGTGCTGAAACCCCAACTAGCTTAGTTGAGGGCAAATCTTTAGATGAGCATGCATGTTATGTGCGACACCGTATATCTGAAAAGGGGAAACTTTTGCTGGGTCAAATTCATCGTTTGCAATGCTATGCTTGGAATTTATGTTATATATATGATTTTACTTGTTGTTCTAAAAACCCTAAGAAACACCTTCCCTACCAATGTGAGTTTAGTGATAATGGAATCGTATCTTCGTATGCTAAGGGTGTTTATAATTACTATGATGTTCAACAAATTGAAGAATTTGTTGCTTTTAAGGGTGCTTATGAAATTGCTTCTTTGATTGAAAAGTATGGTGCTACTCTTTACAAATCTGAAATTTTTGCCATACTTAAATATTGCTATGATAATTATGCTTCTAATGCCTATGTTAAACCATATATTGAGGACTCCTCCGCTGTCCAAGAAGAGACTAATATTTTGCAGGAGTCTATGGAAGAAGAAATTGATGAAACTGCGAGCTCATTGGATGAAAAAGATGACGAGGAGAGCGAAGAACAAAAGGAGGAAGAGCGGATTAGCTACCCGTGCCCACCTTCTAATGAGAGTAACTCTTCAACTCATACATTCTTTAATTTCCCTTCGTGTTTACTGAAGGATGATTGCTATGATGACTGTTATGATCCCGTTGATTCTCTTGAAATACCCCTTTTTGATGAACTTGATGCTTGCTATGCTTGTGGCCAAGATGCCAATATGAATTATGCTCATGGAGATGAACTTGCTATAGTTCCTTATGTTAAACATGAAATTGTTGCTATTGCACCCACACATGATAGTCCTATTATCTTTTTGAATTCTCCCAACTACACTATATCGGAGGAGTTTGCTTTTATTAAGGATTATATTGATGGGTTGCCTTTTACCGTTGCACATGATGATTTTGATGAATATAATATGCATGTGCTTGCTGCTCCTACTTGCAATTATTATGAGAGAGGAACTATATCTCCACCTCTCTATGTTTCCCACACGATAAAATTGCAAGAAACTGTTTATACTATGCATTGGCCTTTACTAGGTGTGCATGAATTGTTCTTTTATGACATGCCGATGCATAGGAAGAGAGTTAGACTTCGTCATTGCTTGATATATGTTGCTTTGTGCTCACTACTAAATTACAAATCATTGTTAATTAAAATTGGCTTTGATATACCTTGGGATCCGGGTGGATTCACTACTTGAGCACTATATGCCTAGCTTAATGGCTTTAAAGAAAGCGCTGCCAGGGAGACAATCCGGAAGTTTTAGAGAGTCATTTATTTCCGTTGTGTGCTTTTATAAAGTTTAGAAATAAAAATAATGTGCCAAGGTTTGCCTTTAGGATGTTTACAATGCTTGTTGGTTTGTACGGTGCAGGACAGAAACTTTGGCTGTAGTGCGCGATTTTACGTTTTTTACTGGAACGTCAAATGGTTCTGATTCTTTTTGCACTGTCTTTCTATACAATTTTTTTATTTTTCCTAATTTTGGCAGAAGTTTTCAAGTATCAGAAGTATGGTTAATGTTCAGATTATTGCAGACTGTTCTGTTTTAGACAGATTCTGTTTTTGATGCATAGTTTGCTTGTTTTGATGAAACTATCAATTTATATCAGTGGATTAAGCCATGAAAAAGTTATATTACAGTAGAAACAATGCAAAAACGAAATATGAATTGGTTTGCAACAGTAATTAGAGTAGTGATTTGCTTTATTATACTAACGGATCTTACCGAGTTTTCTGTTGAAGTTTTGTGTGGATGAAGTGTTCGATGATCGAGAAGGTCTCGATGTGAGAAGAAGGAAGAGAGGCAAGAGCTCAAGCTTGGGGATGCCCAAGGCACCCCAAGTAAATATTCAAGGAGACTCAAGCGTCTAAGCTTGGGGATGCCCCGGAAGGCATCCCCTCTTTCTTCAACAAGTATCGGTATGTTTTCGGATTCGTTTCGTTCATGCGATATGTGCAATCTTGGAGCGTCTTTTGCTTTAGTTTTCATTTTTCTTTTATGCACCATGCTGGTATGAGATAGTCCTTGGTTGATTTATAGAATGCTCTTTGCACTTCACTTAAATATTTTGAGTATGGCTTTATAGAATGCTTCATGTGCTTCGCTTATATCATTTGAAGTTTGGATTGCCTGTTTCTCTTCACTTAGACAACCGCCATTTGTAGAATGCTCTTTTGCTTCACTTATATTTGTTAGAGCGTGGGCATATCTTTTGTAGAAAGAATTAAACTCTCTTGCTTCACTTATATGTATTTAGAGAGATGACAGGAATTGGTCATTCACATGGTTAGTCATAAAATCCTACATAAAACTTGTAGATCACTGAATATGATATGTTTGATTCCTTGCAATAGTTTTGCGATATAAAGATGGTGATATTAGAGTCATGCTAGTGGGTAGTTGTGGATTGTAGAAATACTTGTGTTGAAGTTTGTGATTTCCGTAGCATGCACGTATGGTGAACCGTTATGTAACGAAGTTGGAGCATGAGGTATTTATTGATTGTCTTCCTTATGAGTGGCGGTCGGGGACGAGCGATGGTCTTTTCCTACCAATCTATCCCCCTAGGGGCATGCGTAGTAGTGCTTTGCTTCGAGGGCTAATAAACTTTTGCAATAAGTATATGAGTTCTTTATGACTAATGCGAGTCCATGGATTATACGCACTCTCACCCTTCCATCATTGCTAGCCTCTTCGGTACCGTGCATTGCCCTTTCTCACCTCGAGAGTTGGTGCAAACTTCGCCGGTGCATCCAAACCCCGTGATACGATACGCTCTATCACACATAAGCCTCATTATATCTTCCTCAAAACAGCCACCATACCTACCTATCATGGCATTTACATAGCCATTTCGAGATATATTCCCATGCAACTTCCATCATCATCATATACATGACTTGAGCATTTATCGTCATATTGCTTTGCATGATCGTAAGATAGCTAGCATGATGTTTTCATGGCTTGTCCGTTTTTTGATGTCATTGCTACGCTAGATCATTACACATCCCGGTACACCGCCGGAGGCATTCATATAGAGTCATATCTTTGTTCTAGATATCGAGTTGTAATATTGAGTTGTAAGTAAAGAAGTGTGATGATCATCATTATTAGAGCATTGCCCCAGTGAGGAAAGGATGATGGAGACTATGATTCCCCCACAAGTCGAGATGAGACTCCGGACGAAAAAAAATAAAAAAAAGAAGAAAAAAAAGAGAAAGGCCAAAAAAAAGAGAAGGCCCAAAAAAACAAAAAAAATGAGAGAAAAAGAGAGAAGGGGCAATGTTACTATCCTTTTACCACACTTGTGCTTCAAAGTAGCACCATGTTCTTCATATAGAGAGTCTCTTGAGATATCACTTTCATATACTAGTGGGAATTTTCATTATAGAACTTGGCTTGTATATTCCAACGATGGGCTTCCTCAAATGCCCTAGGTCTTCATGAGCAAGCAAGTTGGATGCACGCCCACTTAGTTTCAGTTTGAGCTTTCATATACTTATAGCTCTAGTGCATCCATTGCATGGCAATCCCTACTCCTCACATTGACATCAATTGATGGGCATTTCCATAGCCCGTTGATTAGCCGCGTCGATGTGAGACTTTCTCCTTTTTTGTCTTCTCCACATAACCCCCATCATCATATTCTATTCCACCCATAGTTCTATATCCATGGCTTGCGCTCATGTATTGGGTGAGGGTTGAAAAAGCTGAAGCGCGTTAAAAAGTATGAACCAATTGCTCGGCTTGTCATCGGGGTTGTGCATGATGTGAATATTTTGTGTGGTGAAGATGGACCATAGCCAGACTATATGATTTTGTAGGGATAACATTCTTTGGCCATGTTATTTTGAAAAGACATGATTGCTTTGTTAGTAGGCTTGAAGTATTATTGTTTTTATGTCAAATGATAGACTATTGCTTTGAATCACTCATATCTTAATATTCATGCCATGATTAGATACATGATCAAGATTATGCTAGGTAGCATTCCACATCATTTTTTTATCATTTACCTACTCGAGGACGAGCAGGAATTAAGCTTGGGGATGATGATACGTCTCCGTTGTATCTATAATTTTTGATTGTTCCATGGCAATATTATACAACTTTCATATACTTTTGGAAACTTTTTATACTATTTTTGGGACTAACATATTGATCCAGTGCCCAGTGTCAGTTCCTGTCTGTTGCATGTTTTATGTTTCGCAGAATATCCATATCAAACGGAATCCAAACGGGATAAAAACGGACGGAGCTTATTTTTGGAATATTTGGAAAATTCCGAAAGAAGAATCAACGCGAGACGGTGCCCGAGGTGGCGACGAGGCAGGGGGGCGCGCCCCTGACCCTCGTGGGCCACCTGTAAGGCGGTTGATGCCCTTCTTCGACCGCAAGAAAGCTAATTTTTGGTAAAAAATCACGGCGAAGGTTTCAGTCCAATCGGAGTTACGGATCTCCATATATATACGAAACGGTGAAAGGGCAGCGGGGGAGAGCGCAGAAACAGAGAGAGACAGATCCAATCTCGGAGGGGCTCTCGCCCCTCCCACGCCATGGAGACCATGGACCAGAGGGGAAACCCTTCTCCCAAATCAGGGAGAAGGTCAAGGAAGAAGAAGAAGAAGGAGGGGGGCTCTCTCCCCCTCGCTTCCGGTGGCGCCGGAACGCCGCCGGGGGTCATCATCATCACCGCGATCTTCACCAACACCTCCGCCATCTTCACCAACATCTCCATCACCTTCCCCCCTCTATCTACAGCGGTCCACTCTCCCGCAACCCGCTGTACCCTCTACTTGAACATGGTGCTTTATGCTTCATATTATTATCCAATGATGTGTTGCCATCCTATGATGTCTGAGTAGATTTTCATTGTCCTATCGGTGGTTGATGAATTGCTATGATTGATTTAATTTGCTTGTGGTTATGTTGCTGTCCTTTGGTGCCCATCATATGAGCGCGCGCGTGGATCACACCATAGGGTTAGTTGTATGTTGATAGGACTATGTATTGGAGGACAAGAGTGACAGAAGCTTCAACCCACTAGTAGAAAACAGGGCTTTGGTCACAGGGCAATATTCACATTAGTCCCGGTTCAGTCACGAACCGGGACTAATGTGAGCATTGGTCTCGGTTCGTGCGGCTAAGGCATTAGTCCCGGTTCAAATGGGACCTTTAGTCCCGGTTGGTGCCACGAATCGGGACTAAAGGGTGCGATGCCCATTAGTACCGGTTCGTGGCACCAACCGGTACTAAAGGTTAGAGCTTTAGTCCCGGTTCGAGCCACCAACCGGTACTAATGGGGTTTGAGGCATTAGTACCGGTTCATGGCACGAACCGGTACTAAAGGTCCCATTTTCAAACTCTACCCCCCCTGTGGATCGCCTTTTCAGTTTTGTAAAAAGCAAAAGAAAATGATAAAAACTTCAAAAATTAAAATCCTTCCATATGTAGTTATGTTACTACATGTACTAGTTAGGAAAATTTAAAAACTTAAATTTGGACATGTTTTGCAAAAAGTGTAGGGAAAATGTAAAACGGCTATAACTTTTGCATACGATGTCAGAAAAAAAACGTATAATATATCAAAATGTTCAGCACAAAAATCCGCATCCGATTTTGACAGCCTACGGCCTGTTTGCAAATTTTTAGAATCCTAAAATTCTAAAAGGAAAAAAGTTATGCTCAAATTTCAGTTTTTTTTGAATTTTTGTTAAATCTGGTCAAACTACTTATTCAAGAAGTATTAGTGTTACTAAATAATTATTCAAGAATATTAGTGTTACTAAATAATTATTTCAGTTTTTTGAATTTTGGTCAAATCTGGTCAAACTGTGGTCAAACTATGGTCAAACAGCGGTCAAACTAATTATTCAAGAAAAATTAGTGTTACTAAATAATTATTTCTGTTTTTTTTTGAATTTTGGTCAAATCTGGTCAAACTATGGTCAAACTACTTATTCAAGAAGTATTAGTGCTACTAAAGAATTATTCAAGAATATTAGTGTTACTAAATAATTATTTCATTTTTTTTGAATTTTGGGCAAATCTGGTCAAACTATGGTCAAACTGTGGTCAAACAACGGTCAAACTAATTATTCAAGAAATATTAGTGTTACTAAATAATTATTTCTATTTTTTTTTGAATTTTGGTCAAATCTGGTCAAACTATGGTCAAACTACTTATTCAAGAAATATTAGTGTTACTAAATAATTATTTTTTTAGAACAATAGTTTCAAAGTCAAACAGTGAAATGTGTGACTTCATGCTCAAGCTAAATTCCTGAGGGTTAATAGGATTGACATCTTACTATTGTCAGGAAAACAACAAGTGCAGACTTGGAAACGAAGGAGAATAGAACCCGGAAGTTAAGCGTGCTCAGGCTGGAGTAGTGAGAGGATGGGTGACCGTCCGGGAAGTTAGATGATTTGGAATGATGAGGGGTGATTAGAGATTAGAGGTTAAATTGCGCAGTGATGAGGGGTGGTGATTAGAGATTAGAGGTTAAAATAATTCAGAAATTTGAAAATAAAAAAAATTCAAAAAAAATCATAAAATTTCCTTTAGTACCGGTTGGTGTTAGTTCAAAAACCGGGACAAAAGGCCCTTACCAACCGGGACAATAGGCCCTTTTTCTACTAGTGACCTAGCATAGAAATTGATGCATACGGGATTGAAGGGGGACCAAAATATCTTAAAGCTATGGTTGGGTTTTACCTTAATGAACGTTAGTAGTTGCGGACGCATGCTAATAGTTCCAATCATAAGTGCATAGAATTCCAAGTCAGGGATGACATGCTAGCAGTGGCCTCTCCCACATAAAACTTGCTATCGGTCTAGTAAAGTAGTCAATTGCTTAGGGACAATTCCGCAACTCCTACCACCACTTTTCCACACTCGCTATATTTACTTTATTGTGTCTTTATCTTAACAGCCCCTAGTTTTTATTTACACGCTCTCTATATTCTTGCAAACCTATCCAACAACCTACAAAGTACTTCTAGTTTCATACTTGTTCTAGGTAAGGCGAACGTCAAGCGTGCGTAGAGTTGTATCGGTGGTAGATAGAACTTGAGGGAATATTTGTTCTACCTTTAGCTCCTCGTTGGGTTCGACACTCTTACTTATCGAAAGAGGCTACAATTGATCCCCTATACTTTTGGGTTATCAATAATCTAGATTACACAGTAATGATTCTAACACCCATGGAGCCTTGGTGCTGATCATGTTTTGCTCGTGGAAGAGGCTTAGTCAACGGGTCTGCAACATTCAGATCCGTATGTATCTTGCAAATCTCTATGTCTCCCACCTGGACTTGATCCCGGATGGAGTTGAAGCGTCTCTTGATGTGCTTGGTTCTCTTGTGAAATCTGGATTCCTTTGCCAAGGCAATTGCACCAGTATTGTCACAAAAGATTTTCATTGGACCCGATGCACTAGGTATGACACCTAGATCGGATATGAACTCCTTCATCCAGACTCCTTCATTTGCTGCTTCCGAAGCAGCTATGTACTCCGCTTCACATGTAGATCCTGCCACGACGCTTTGTTTAGAACTGCTCCAACTGATAGCTCCATCGTCAATATAAACATGTATCCGATTTGCGATTTAGAATCGTCCGGATCAGTGTCAAAGCTTGCATCGACGTAACCATTACGACGAGCTCTTTGTCACCTCCATAAACCAGAAACATATCCTTAGTCCTCTTCAGGTATTTCAGGATGTTGTTGACCGCTGTCCAGTGATCCACTCCTGGATTACTCTGGTACCTCCCTGCTAAACTAATAGCAAGGCACACATCAGGTCTGGTACACAGCATTGCTTACATGATAGAGCCTATGGCTGAAGCATAGGGAACATATTTCATTTTCTCTCTATCTTCTGCAATGGTCGGGCATTGAGTCTTACTCAACTTCACACCTTGTAACACAGGCAAGAACCCTTTGTTTGCTTGATCCATTTTGAACTTCTTCAAAACTTTGTCAAGGTATGTGCTTTGTGAAAGTCCAATTAAGTGTCTTGATCTATCTCTATAGATCTTGATGCCCAATATATAAGCAGCTTCACCGAGGTCCTTCATTGAAAAACTCTTATTCAAATATCCTTTTATGCTATCCAGAAATTCTATATCATTTCCAATCAACAATATGTCATCCACATATAATATCAGAAATGCTACAGAGCTCCCACTCACTTTCTTGTAAATACAGGCTTCTCAAAAAGTCTGTATAAAACCATATGCTTTGATCACACTATCAAAACGTTTATTCCAACTCCGAGAGGCTTGCACCAGTCCATAAATGGATCGCTGGAGCTTGCACACTTTGTTAGCTCCCTTTGGATCGACAAAACCTTCTGGTTGCATCATATACAACTCTTCTTCTAGAAATCCATTTAGGAATGCAATTTTGACATCCATTTGCCAAATTTCATAATCATAAAATGCGGCAATTGCTAACATGATTCGGACAGACTTAAGCATCGCTACAGGTGAGAAGGTCTCATCGTAGTCAATCCCTTGAACTTGTCGAAAACCTGTTGCAACAAGTCGAGCCTTATAGACAGTAACATTACCGTCAGCGTCAGTCTTCTTCTTGAAGATCCATTTATTCTTGATGGCTTGCCGATCATCGGGCAAGTCAACCAAAGTCCATACTTTGTTCTCATACTGTTGGGGAACGTAGTAATTTCAAAAATTTCCTACGCACATACATGATCATGGTGATGCATAGCAACGAGAGGGGAGAGTGTGTCCACGTACCCTCGTAGACCGAAAGCGGAAGCGTTATGACAACGCGGTTGATGTAGTCGTACGTCTTCACGATCCGACCGATCCAAGTACCGAACGCACGGCACCTCCGAGTTCTGCACACGTTCAGCCCGATGACGTCCCTCAACTCGGATCCAGCCGAGTGTTAAGGGAGAGTTTCGTCAGCACGACGGCGTGGTGATGATGATGATGTTCTACCGACGCAGGGCTTCGCCTAAGCACCGCTACAATATTATCGAGGTGGACTATAGTGGAGGGGGGCACCGCACACGGCTAAAAGATCAAACGATCAATTGTTGTCTCTTGGGTGCCCCCCTGGCCCCGTACATAAAGGAGCAAGGGGGGAGGTGCGGCCGGCCAGGAGGAGGCGCGCCAGGAGGAGTCCTACTCCCACCGGGAGTAGGACTCCCTCCCTTCCTTGTTGGACTAGGAGAGGAGAGGGAAGGAGAGAGGGGGGAAGGAAAGGGGGGCGCCGCCCCCCCTCCTTGTCCAATTCGGACTTGGGGGGAGGGGCGCGCGGCTGCCCCTTGGCCGCCTCTCCTCTTCCACCAATTGGGCCCATGAGGCCCAATAGCCTCCGGGGGGGTTCCGGTAACCCCCCGGTACTCCGGTATATATCCGATAACCCCCAGAACCATTTCGGTGTCCGAATATAGTCATCCAATATATCAATCTTCATGTCTCGACCATTTCGAGACTCCTCGTCATGTTTGTGGTCACATCCGAGACTCCGAACAACCTTCGGTACATCAAAACATATAAACTCATAATATAACCGTCATCGAAACGTTAAGCGTGCGGACCCTACGGGTTCGAGAACTATGTAGACATGACCGAGACACGTCTCCGGTCAATAACCAATAGCGGAACCTGGATGCTCATATTGGCTCCCACATATTCTACGAAGATCTTTATCGGTCAGACCGCGTAACAACATACGTTGTTCCCTTTGTCATCGGTATGTTACTTGCCCGAGATTCGATCGTCAGTATCTCAATACCTAGTTCAATCTCGTTACCGGCAAGTCTCTTTACTCGTTCCGTAATACATCATCTCGCAACTAACTCATTAGTCACAATGCTTGCAAGGCTTATAGTGATGTGCATTACCGAGAGGGCCTAGAGATACCTCTCCGACAATCGGAGTGACAAATCCTAATCTCGAAATACGCCAACCCAACAAGTACCTTCGGAGACACCTGTAGAGCACCTTTATAATCACCCAGTTACGTTGTGACGCTTGGTAGCACACAAAGTGTTCCTCCGGTAAACGGGAGTTGCATAATCTCATAGTCATAGGAACATGTATAAGTCATGAAGAAAGCAATAGCAGAATACTAAACGATCGAGTGCTAAGCTAATGGAATGGGTCAAGTCAATCACATCATTCTCCTAATGATGTGACTCCGTTAATCAAATGACAACTCATGTCTATGGCTAGGAAACATAACCATCTTTGATCAACGAGCTAGTCAAGTAGAGGCATACTAGTGACACTCTGTTTGTCTATGTACTCACACATGTATTATGTTTCCGGTTAATACAATTCTAGCATGAATAATAAACATTTATCATGAAATAAGGAAATAAATAATAACTTTATTATTGCCTCTAGGGCATATTTCCTTCAGTCTCCCACTTGCACTAGAGTCAATAATCTAGTTCACATCACCATGTGATTTAATACCAATAGTTCACATCACCATGTGATTAACACCCATAGTTCACATCGTCATGTGACCAACACCCAAAGGGTTTACTAGAGTCAATAATCTAGTTCACATCGCTACGTGATTAACACCCAAAGAGTACTAAGGTGTGATCATGTTTTGCTTGTGAGAGAAGTTTTAGTCAACGGGTCTGCCACATTCAGATCCGTATGTATTTTGCAAATTTCTATGTCAACAATGCTCTGCACGGAGCTACTCTAGCTAATTGCTCCCACTTTCAATATGTATCCAGATTGAGACTTAGAGTCATCTGGATCAGTGTCAAAAATTTGCATCGACGTAACCCTTTACGACGAACCTTTTTGTCACCTCCATAATCGAGAAACATATACTTATTCCACTAAGGATAATTTTGACCGCTGTCCAGTGATCTACTCCTAGATCACTATTGTACTCCCTTGCCAAAATCAGTGTAGGGTATACAATAGATCTGGTACACAGCATGGCATACTTAATAGAACCTATGGCCATGGCATAGGGAATGACTTTCATTCTCTTTCTATCTTCTGCCGTGGTCGGGCTTTGAGTCTTACTCAATTTCACACCTTGTAACACAGGAAGAACTCTTTCTTTGACTGTTCCATTTTGAACTACTTCAAAATCTTGTCAAGGTATGTACTCACTGAAAAACTTATCAAGCGTCTTGATCTATCTCTATAGATCTTGATGCTCAATATGTAAGCAGCTTCACCGAGGTCTTTCTTTGAAAAACTCCTTTCAAACACTCCTTTATGCTTTGCAGAACAATTCTACATTATTTCTGATCAACAATATGTCATTCACATATACTTATCAGAAATGCTGTAGTGCTCCCACTCACTTTCTTGTAAATACAGGCTTCACCGCAAGTCTGTATAAAACTATATCCTTTGATCAACTTATCAAAGCGTATATTCCAACTCCGAGCTGCTTGCACCAGTGTATAGATGGATCGCTGGAGCTTGCATATTTTGTTAGCACCTTTAGGATTGACAAAACCTTCTGGTTGCATCATATACAACTCTTCTTTAATAAATCCATTAGGGAATGCAGTTTTGTTTATCCATTTGCCAGATTTCATAAAATGCGGCAATTGCTAACATGATTCGGACAGACTTAAGCATAGATATGAGTGAGAAACTCTCATCGTAGTCAACACCTTGAACTTGTCGGAAACCTTTTGTGACAATTCTAGCTTTGTAGATAGTAACACTACTATCAGCGTCCGTCTTCCTCTTGAAGATCCATTTAATCTCAATGGCTCGCCGATCATTGGGCAAGTCAATCAAAGTCCATACTTTGTTCTCATACACGGATCTCATCTCAGATTTCATGGCCTCAAGCCAATTCGCGGAATCTGGGCTCATCATCGCTTCCTCATAGTTCGTAGGTTCGTCATGGTCAAGTAACATGACCTCCAGAACAGGATTACCGTACCACTCTGGTGCGGATCTCACTCTGGTTTACCTACGAGGTTCGGTAGTAACTTGATCTGAAGTTACATGATCATCATCATTAGCTTCCTCACTAATTGGTGTAGTAGTCACAGGAACAGATTTCTGTGATGAACTACTTTTCAAATAAGGGAGCAGGTACAGTTACCTCATCAAGTTCTACTTTCCTCCCACTCACTTCTTTTAAGAGAAACTCCTTCTCTAGAAAGGATACATTCTTTGCAACGAATGTCTTGCCTTCGGATCTGTGATAGAAGGTGTACCCAACAGTTTCCTTTGGGTATCCTATGAAGACACATTTCTCCGATTTGGGTTTGAGCTTATCAGGTTGAAGCTTTTTCACATAAGCATCGCAGCCCCAAACTTTAAGAAATGACAACTTGCGTTTCTTGCCAAACCACAGTTCATAAGGCGTCGTCTCAACGGATTTTGATGGTGCCCTATTTAACGTGAATGCAGCTGTCTCTAATGCATAACCCCAAAATGATAGTGGTAGATCGGTAAGAGACATCATAGATCGCACCATATCTAATAAAGTACGGTTATGACGTTCGGACAAACCATTACACTGTGGTGTTCCAGGTGGCGTGAGTAGTGAAACTATTTCACATTGTTTTAACTGAAGGCCAAACTCGTAACTCAAGTATTTTACCTCTGCGATCATATCGTAGAAACTTTTATTTTCTTGTTACGATGATTCTCCACTTCACACTGAAATTCTTTGAACTTTTCAAATGTTTCAGACTTGTGTTTCATCAAGTAGATATACCGATATCTGCTCAAATCATCAGTGAAGGTCAGAAAACAACGATATTTGCCGTGAGCCTTAACACTCATCGGACCGCATACATCAGTATGTATTATTTCCAATAAGTCAGTTGCTCGCTCCATTGTTCCGGAGAACGGAGTCTTAGTCATCTTGCCCATGAGGCATGGTTCGCAAGCATCAAGTGATTCCAAAAGTCCATCAGCATGGAGTTTCTTCATGCGCTTTACACCAATATGACCTAAACGGCAGTGCCACAAATAAGTTGCACTATCATTATTAACTTTGCATCTTTTGGCTTCAATATTATGAAAATGTGTATCACCACGATCGAGATCCAACAAACCATTTTCATTGGGTGTATGACCATAGAAGGTCTTATTCATGTAAACAGAACAACAATTATTCTCTAACTTACATGAATAACCGTATTGCAATAAACATGATCCAATCATATTCATGCTCAACGCAAACACTAAATAACATTTATTTTAGGTTCAACACTAATCCCGAGAGTATAGGGAGTGTGTGATGATGATCATATCAAGCTTGGAACCACTTCCAATACACATAGTCACTTCACCCTTAACTAGTCTCTGTTCATTCTGCAACTCCCGTTTCGAGTTACTACTCTTAGCAACTGAACCAGTATCAAATACCGAGGGGTTGCTATAAACACTAGTAAAGTACACATCAATAACAAGTATATCACATATACCTTTGTTCACCTTGCCATACTTCTTAACCGCCAAATACTTGGGGCAGTTCCGCTTCCAGTGACCAGTCTGCTTGCAGTAGAAGCACTCAGTCTCAGGCTTAGGTCCAGACTTGGGTTTCTTCTGTTGAGCAGCAACTTGTTTGCTGTTCTTCTTGAAGTTCCCCTTCTTCTTCCCTTTGCCCTTTTTCTTGAAACTGGTGGTCTTATTGACCACCAACACTTGATGCTCCTTCTTGATTTCTACCTCCGCAGCCTTTAGCATTGCGAAGAGCTCGGGAATTGTCTTGTCCATCCCTTGCATGTTATAGTTCATCACAAAGCTCTTGTAGCTTGGTGGCAGTGATTGAAGAATTCTGTCAATGACGCTATCATCCGGAAGATTAACTCCCAGTTGAATCAAGTGATTGTTATACCCAGACATTCTGAGTATATGCTCACTGACATAACTATTCTCCTCCATCTTGCAGCTGTAGAACTTATTGGAGACTTCATATCTCTCAATCCGGGCATTTGCTTGAAATATTAACTTCAACTCCTGGAACATCTCATATGCTCCATGACGTTCAAAACGTCGTTGAAGTCCCGGTTCTAAGCCGTAAAGCATGGCACACTAAACTATCGAGTAGTCATCAGCTTTGCTCTGCCAGACATTCATAACATCTGGTGTTGCTCCTGCAGCAGGTTTGGCACCTAGCGGTGCTTCCAGGACGTAATTCTTCTGTGCAGCAATGAGGATAATCCTCAAGTTACGGACCCAGTCCATGTAATTGCTACCATCATCTTTCAACTTTGCTTTCTCAAGGAACGCATTAAAATTCAACGGAACAACAACACGGGCCATCTATCTACAATCAACATAGACAAGAAAAATACTATCAGATACTAAGTTCATGATAAATTTAAGTTCAATTAATCATATTACTTAAGAAGTCCCACTTAGATAGACATCCCTCTAATCATCTAAGTGATCGCGTGATCCAAATCAACTAAACCATGTCTGATCATCACGTGAGATGGAGTAGTTTTCAATGGTGAACATCACTATGTTGATCATATCTACTATATGACTCACGCTCGACCTTCCGGTCTCCGTGTTCCGAGGCCATATTTGCATATTCTAGGCTCGTCAAGTTTAACCCGAGTATTCTACGTGTGCAAAACTGGCTTGCACCCGTTGTAGATGGACGTAGAGCTTATCACACCCGATCATCACGTGGTGTCTCGGCACGACGAAATTTGGCAACGGTGCATACTCTGGGAGTACACTTTTATCTTGAAATTTAGTGAGAGATCATCTTATAATGCTACCGTCAATCAAAACAAAATAAGATGCATAAAAGATAAACATCACATGCAATCAATATAAGTGATATGATATGGCCATCATCATCTTGTGCTTGTGATCTCCATCTCCGAAGCACCGTCATGATCACCATCGTCACCGGCGCGACACCTTGATCTCCATCGTAGTATCGTTGTCGTCTCGCCAACTATTGCTTCTACGACTATCGCTACCGCTTAGTGATAAAGTAAAGCAATTATAGGGCGATTGCATTGCATACAATAAAGCGACAACCATATGGCTCCTGCCAGTTGCCGATAACTCGGTTACAAAACATGATCATCTCATACAATAAAATATAGCATCATGCCTTGACCATATCACATCACAACATGCCCTGCAAAAACAAGTTAGACGTCCTCTGCTTCATCCACATTCATACCCTTGTAGATCGCGAGCGGAAGCGTTCCAATGAACGTGGATGGCGGAGTCGTACTCGCCGTGATCCAAATCACCGATGACCGAGTGCCGAACGGACGGCACCTCCGTGTTCAACACACGTACGGTGCAGCGACGTCTCCTCCTTCTTGATCCAGCAAGGGGAAAGGAGAGGTTGATGGAGATCCAACAGCACGACGGCGTGGTGGTGGATGTAGCGGTTCTCCGGCAGGGCTACGTCGAGCTTCTGCGAGAGAGAGAGAGGTGTTGCAGGGGAGGAGGGAGGCGCCCAAGGCTGTTGTGTGCTGCCCTCCCTCCCCCCCCTTTATATAGGCCCCCTGGGGGAGCGCCAGCCCCAAGAGATGGGATCTCAAGGGGGGGCGGCGGCCACAAGGGGGGAAGGGGTTGCCTTGCCCCCCAAGGCAAGGGGGAACTCCCCCCTAGGGTTCCCAACCCTAGGCGCATGGGGGGAGGCCCAAGGGGGGGCGCCCAGCCCACTAGGGGCTGGTTCCCTTCCACTTTCAGCCCACGGGGCCCTCCGGGATAGGTGGCCCCACCCGGTGCACCCCCGGGACCCTTCCGGTGGTCCCGGTACAATACCGGTAACCCCCGAAACTTTCCCGGTGGCCGAAACTGGACTTCCTATATATAATTCTTCACCTCCGGACCATTCCGGAACCTCTCGTGACGTCCGGGATCTCATCCGGGACTCCGAACAACTTTCGGGTTTCCGCATACATATATCTCTACAACCCTAGCGTCACCAAACCTTAAGTGTGTAGACCCTACGGGTTCGGGAGACATGCAGACATGACCGAGACGCCTCTCCGGTCAATAACCAACAGCGGGATATGGATACCCATGTTGGCTCCCACATGTTCCACGATGATCTCATCGGATGAACCACGGTGTCGAGGATTCAATCAATCCGTATGCAATTCCCTTTGTCAATCGGTATGTTACTTGCCCGAGATTCGATCGTCGGTATCTCAATACCTTGTTCAATCTCGTTACCGGCAAGTCTCTTTACTCATACCGCAATGCATGATCCCGTGACTAACGCCTTAGTCACATTGAGCTCATTATGATGATGCATTACCGAGTGGGCCCAGAGATACCTCTCCGTCACACGGAGTGACAAATCCCAGTCTCGATCCGTGCCAACCCAACAGACACTTTCGGAGATACCCGTAGTGCACCTTTACAGTCACCCAGTTACGTTGTGACGTTTGGCACACCCAAAGCACTCCTACGGTATCCGGGAGTTGCACGATCTCATGGTCTAAGGAAAAGATACTTGACATTGGAAAAGCTCTAGCAAACGAAACTACACGATCTTTTATGCTATGCTTAGGATTGGGTCTTGTCCATCACATCATTCTCCTAATGATGTGATCCCGTTATCAATGACATCCAATGTCCATAGTCAGGAAACCATGACTATCTGTTGATCAACGAGCTAGTCAACTAGAGGCTTACTAGGGACACGTTGTGGTCTATGTATTCACACATGTATTACGATTTCCGGACAATACAATTATAGCATGAATAATAGAAAATTATCATGAACAAAGAAATATAATAATAACCATTTATTATTGCCTCTAGGGCATATTTCCAACAGTCTCCCACTTGCACTAGAGTCAATAATCTAGTTACATTGTGATGAATCGAACACCCATTGCGTCCTGGTGTTGATCATGTTTTGCCCTAGGGAGAGGTTTAGTCAACGGATCTGCTACATTCAGGTCCGTATGTACTTTACAAATATCTATGTCTCCATTTTGAACACTTTCACGAATGGAGTTGAAGCGACGCTTGATATGCCTGGTCTTCCTGTGAAACCTGGGCTCCTTCGCAAGGGCAATAGCTCCAGTGTTGTCACAGAAGAGAGTCATCGGGCCCGACGCATTGGGAATCACCCCTAGTTCGGTAATGAACTCCTTCATCCAGACTGCTTCCTGTGCTGCCTCCGAGGCTGCCATGTACTCCGCTTCACATGTAGATCCCGCCACGACGCTTTGCTTGCAACTGCACCAGCTTACTGCACCTCCATTCAAAATATACACGTATCCGGTTTGTGACTTTGAGTCATCCAGATCTGTGTCGAAGCTAGCGTCGACGTAACCCTTTACGACGAGCTCTTCGTCACCTCCATAAACGAGAAACATATCCTTAGTCCTCTTCAGGTACTTCAGGATATTCTTGACCGCTGTCCAGTGTTCCTTGCCGGGATTACTTTGGTACCTTCCTACCAAACTTACGGCAAGGTTTACATCAGGTCTGGTACACAGCATGGCATACATAATAGATCCTATGGCCGAGGCATAGGGGATGACACTCATCTTTTCTATATCTTCTGCCATGGTCGGGCATTGAGCCGTGCTCAATTGCACACCTTGCAATACAGGCAAGAACCCCTTCTTGGACTGATCCATATTGAACTTCTTCAATATCTTGTCAAGGTATGTACTTTGTGAAAGACCAATGAGGCGTCTTGATCTATCTCTATAGATCTTGATGCCTAATATATAAGCAGCTTCTCCAAGGTCCTTCATTGAAAAACACTTATTCAAATAGGCCTTTATACTTTCCAAGAATTCTATATCATTTCCCATCAATAATATGTCATCCACATATAATATGAGAAATGCTACAGAGCTCCCACTCACTTTCTTGTAAACACAAGCTTCTCCATAAGTCTGTGTAAACCCAAACGCTTTGATCATCTCATCAAAGCGAATGTTCCAACTCCGAGATGCTTGCACCAGCCCATAGATTGAGCGCTGGAGCTTGCATACTTTGTTAGCATTCTTAGGATCGACAAAACCTTCTGGATGTATCATATACAACTCTTCCTTAAGGAAGCCGTTTAGGAATGCCGTTTTGACATCCATCTGCCATATCTCATAATCATAGTATGCGGCAATTGCTAACATGATTCGGACGGACTTCAGCTTCGCTACGGGTGAGAAAGTCTCATCGTAGTCAACCCCTTGAACTTGTCGATAACCCTTAGCGACAAGTCGAGCTTTGTAGATGGTCACATTACCATCCGCGTCCGTCTTCTTCTTAAAGATCCATTTGTTTTCTATGGCTCGCCGATCATCGGGCAAGTCAGTCAAAGTCCATACTTCGTTTTCATACATGGATCCTATCTCGGATTTCATGGTTCTAGCCATTTGTCGGAATCCGGGCCCGCCATCGCTTCTTCATAGTTCGAAGGTTCACCGTTGTCTAACAACATGATTTCCAGGACAGGGTTGCCGTACCACTCTGGTGCGGAACGTGTCCTTGTGGACCTACGAAGTTCAGTAACTTGATCTGAAGCTTCATGATCATCATCATTAACTTCCTCCCTAGTCGGTGTAGGCACCACAGGAACATTTTCCCGCGCTGCGCTACTTTCCGGTTTGGAAGGGGTGACTATCACCTCATCAAGTTCCACTTTCCTCCCACTCAATTCTTTCGAGAGAAACTCCTTCTCCAGAAAGGACCCGTTCTTGGCAACAAAGATCTTGCCTTCGGATCTGAAGTAGAAGGTATACCCAATAGTTTCCTTAGGGTATCCTATGAAGACGCATTTTTCCGATTTGGGTTCGAGCTTTTCAGGTTGAAGTTTCTTGACATAAGCATCGCATCCCCAAACTTTTAGAAACGACAGCTTAGGTTTCTTCCCAAACCATAATTCATACGGTGTCGTCTCAACGGATTTCGACGGAGCCCTATTTAAAGTGAATGCGTTAGTCTCTAAAGCATAACCCCAAAATGAGAGCGGTAAATCGGTAAGAGACATCATAGATCGCACCATATCCAATAGAGTGCGATTACGACGTTCGGACACACCATTTCTCTGAGGTGTTCCAGGCGGCGTGAGTTGTGAAACTATTCCACATTTCCTTAAGTGTGTACCAAATTCGTGACTTAAATATTCTCCACCACGATCTGATCGTAAGAATTTTATTTTCCTGTCACGTTGATTCTCAACCTCACTCTGAAATTCCTTGAACTTTTCAAAGGTTTCAGACTTGTGTTTCATCAGGTAGACATACCCATATCTACTTAAATCATCAGTGAGAGTGAGAACATAACGATATCCTCCGCGAGCCTCAACACTCATTGGACCACATACATCGGTATGTATGATTTGCAATAGGTCGGTTGCTCGCTCCATTGTTCCGGAGAACGGAGTCTTGGTCATCTTACCCATGAGGCATGGTTCGCATGTGTCAAATGATTCGTAATCAAGAGACTTCAAAAGTCCATCTGCATGGAGCTTCTTCATGCGCTTGACACCAATGTGACCAAGGCGGCAGTGCCACAAGTATGTGGGACTATCGTTATCAACTTTACATCTTTTGGTATTCACACTATGAACATGTGTAACATCACGTTCGAGATTCATCAAAAATAAACCATTGACCAGCGGGGCATGACCATAAAACATATCTCTCAAATAAATAGAACAACCATTATTCTCAGATTTAAATGAGTAGCCATCTCGAATTAAACGAGATCCAGATACAATGGTCATGCTCAAAACTGGCACTAAATAACAATTATTGAGGTTTAAAACTAATCCCGTAGGTAGATGCAGAGGTAGCGTGCCGACGGCGATCACATCGACCTTGGAACCATTCCCGACGCGCATCGTCACCTCGTCCTTTGCCAGTCTCCGTTTATTCCGTAGTTCCTGCTTTGAGTTACAAATATGAGCAACCGCACCGGTATCAAATACCCAGGAGCTACTACGAGTACTGGTAAGGTACACATCAATTACTTGTATATCACATATACCTTGGGTGTTGCCGGCCTTCTTCTTGTCCGCTAAATATTTGGGGCAGTTCCGCTTCCAGTGTCCACTTCCCTTGCAATAAAAGCACTCAGTCTCGGGCTTGGGTCCATTCTTTGACTTCTTCCCGGTAACTGGCTTACCGGGCGCGGCAACTCCCTTGCCGTCCTTCTTGAAGTTCTTCTTACCCTTGCCCTTCTTGAACTTAGTGGTTTTATTCACCATCAACACTTGATGTTCTTTTCTGATCTCAACCTCAGCTGATTTCAGCATTGAATATACCTCGGGAATGGTCTTTTCCATCCCCTGCATATTGTAGTTCATCACAAAGCTCTTGTAGCTTGGTGGAAGCGACTGGAGGATTCTGTCAATGACCGCGTCATCCGGGAGATTAACTCCCAGCTGAGACAAGCGGTTGTGCAACCCAGACATTCTGAGTATGTGCTCACTAACAGAACTGTTCTCCTCCATTTTACAGCTGAAGAACTTGTCGGAGACATCATATCTCTCGACCCGGGCATGAGCTTGAAAAACCAGTTTCAGATCCTCGAACATCTCATATGCTCCATGTTTCTCAAAACGCTTTTGGAGAGCCGGTTCTAAGCTGTAAAGCATGCCGCACTGAACGAGGGAGTAATCATCAGCACGCTGCTGCCAAGCGTTCATAACGTCTTGGTTCTCAGGGATTGGTGCTTCACTTAGCGGTGCTTCTAAGACATAATCTTTCTTGGCTGCTATGAGGATGATCCTCAGGTTCCGGACCCAGTCCGTATAGTTCCTGCCATCATCTTTCAGCTTGGTTTTCTCTAGGAACGCGTTGAAATTGAGGACAACGTGGGCCATTTGATCTACAATACATAGTGTAAAGATTTTAGACTAAGTTCATGATAATTAACTTCATATAATCAAATTATTTAATGAACTCCCACTCAGATAGACATCCCTCTAGTCATCTAAGTGAAACATGATCCGAATTCAACTAGGCCGTGTCCGATCATCACGTGAGACGGACTAGTCAAGATCGGTGAACATCTCCATGTTGATCGTATCTTCTATACGACTCATGCTCGACCTTTCGGTCCTCCGTGTTCCGAGGCCATGTCTGTACATGCTAGGCTCGTCAAGTCAACCTAAGTGTATTGCGTGTGTTCCGAGGCCATGTCTGTACATGCTAGGCTCGTCAACACCCGTTGTATTCGAACGTTAGAATCTAT
Source organism: Triticum aestivum (assembly GCF_018294505.1). Lineage (NCBI taxonomy): Eukaryota > Viridiplantae > Streptophyta > Magnoliopsida > Poales > Poaceae > Triticum > Triticum aestivum. The sequence continues at coordinate 3,159,335 of NC_057802.1, read as the reverse complement.
CACACCCGATCATCACGTGGTGCTTCGAAACAACGAACCTTCGCAACGGTGCACAGTTAGGGTGAACACTTTCTTGAAATTATTATAAGGGATCATCTTACTTACTACCGTCGTTCTAAGCAAATAAGATGCAAAAACATGATAAACATCACATGCAATCAAATAGTGACATGATATGGCCAATATCATCATGCTCCTTTGATCTCCATCTTCGGGGCACCATGATCATCTTCGTCACCGGCATGACACCATGATCTCCATCATTGTGTCTTCATGAAGTCGTCACGCCAACGATTACTTCTACTTGTATGGCTAACGCGTTTAGCAACAAAGTAAAGTAAATTACATGGCGTTATTTAATGACACGCAGGTCATGCAAAATAATAAAGACAACTCCTATGGCTCCTGCCGGTTGTCATACTCATCGACATGCAAGTCGTGATTCCTATTACAAGAATATGATCAATCTCATACATCACATATATCATTCATCACATCTTCTGGCCATATCACATCACATAGCACTTGCTGCAAAAACAAGTTAGACGTCCTCTAATTGTTGTTGCAAGTTTTTACGTGGTTTGTAGGTTTCTAGCAAGAACGTTTTCTTACCTACGTATGACCACAACGTGATTTGCCAATTTCTATTTACCCTTCATAAGGACCCTTTTCATCGAATCCGTTCCGACTAAAGTAGGAGAGACAGACACCCGCTAGCCACCTTATGCAACTAGTGCATGTCAGTCGGTGGAACCAGTCTCACGTAAGCGTACGTGTAAGGTCGGTCCGGGCCGCTTCATCCTACAATGCCGCCGAAACAAGAAACGACAGTAGCGGCAAGAAGAATTGGCAAACTCAACGCCCACAACTGCTTTGTGTTCTACTCGTGCATAGTAACTACGCATAGGCCTGGCTCATGATGCCACTGTTGGGAATCGTAGCATAATTTAAAATTTTCCTACGCTCACCAAGATGCATCTATGGAGTGTACTAGCAACGAGGGGAAGGGAGTGCATCTACATACCCTTGTAGATCGCGAGCGGAAGCGTTCCAATGAACGTGGATGACGGAGTCGTACTCGCCGTGATCCAAATCACCGATGACCGAGTGCCGAACGGACGGCACCTCCGTGTTCAACACACGTACGGTGCAGCGACGTCTCCTCCTTCTTGATCCAGCAAGGGGAAAGGAGAGGTTGATGGAGATCCAACAGCACGACAGCGTGGTGGTGGATGTAGCGGTTCTCCGGCAGGGCTACGCCGAGCTTCTGCGAGAGAGAGAGAGGTGTTGCAGGGGAGGAGGGAGGCGCCCAAGGCTGTTGTGTGCTGCCCTCCCTCCCCCCTTTATATAGGCCCCCTGGGGGGCGCCGGCCCCAACAGATGGGATCTCAAGGGGGGGGGGGGGCGGCGGCCACAAGGGGGGAAGGGGTTGCCTTGCCCCCCAAGGCAAGGGGGAACTCCCCCCTAGGGTTCCCAACCCTAGGCGCATGGGGGGAGGCCCAAGGGGGGGCGCCCAGCCCACTAGGGGCTGGTTCCCTTCCACTTTCAGCCCACGGGGCCCTCCGGGATAGGTGGCCCCACCCGGTGGACCCCCGGGACCCTTCCGGTGGTCCCGGTACAATACTGGTAACCCCCGAAACTTTCCCGGTGGCCGAAACTGGACTTCCTATATATAATTCTACACCTCCGGACCATTCCGGAACCTCTCGTGATGTCCAGGATCTCATCCGGGACTCCGAACAACTTTCGGGTTTCCGCATACATATATCTCTACAACCCTAGCGTCACCGAACCTTAAGTGTCTAGACCCTACGGGTTCGGGAGACATGAAGACATGACCGAGACGCCTCTCCGGTCAATAACCAACAGCGGGATCTGGATACCCATGTTGGCTCCCACATGTTCCACGATGATCTCATCGGATGAACCACGGTGTCGAGGATTCAATCAATCCGTATGCAATTCCCTTTGTCAATCGGTATGTTACTTGCCCGAGATTCGATCGTCGGTATCTCAATACCTTGTTCAATCTCGTTACCGGCAAGTCTCTTTACTCGTACCGCAATGCATGATCCCGTGACTAACGCCTTAGTCACATTGAGCTCATTATGATGATGCATTACCGAGTGGGCCCAGAGATACCTCTCCGTCACACGGAGTGACAAATCCCAGTCTTGATCCGTGCCAACCCAACAAACACTTTCGGAGATACCCGTAGTGCACCTTTATAGTCACCCAGTTACGTTGTGACGTTTGGCACACCCAAAGCACTCCTACGGTATCCGGGAGTTGCACGATCTCATGGTCTAAGGAAAAGATACTTGACATTAGAAAAGCTCTAGCAAACGAAACTACACGATCTTTTATGCTATGCTTAGGATTGGGTCTTGTCCATCACATCATTCTCCTAATGATGTGATCCCGTTATCAATGACATCCAATGTCCATAGTCAAGAAACCATGACTATCTGTTGATCAACGAGCTAGTCAACTAGAGGCTTACTAGGGACACGTTGTGGTCTATGTATTCACACATGTATTACGATTTCCGGACAATACAATTATAGCATGAATAATAGACTATTATCATGAACAAAGAAATATAATAATAACCATTTATTATTGCCTCTAGGGCATATTTCCAACATTGACCATATCACATCACAACATGCCCTGCAAAAACAAGTTAGACGTCCTCTACTTTTTTGTTGCAAGTTTTACGTGGCTGCTACGGCTGAGCAAGAACCGTTCTTACCTACGCATCAAAACCACAACGATAGTTCGTCAAGTTAGTGCTATTTTAACCTTCTCAAGGACCGGGCGTAGCCACACTCGGTTCAACTAAAGTTGGAGAAACTGACACCCGCCAGCCACCTGTGTGCAAAGCACGTCGGTAGAACCAGTCTCGCGTAAGCGTACGCGTAATGTCGGTCCGGGTCGCTTCATCCAACAATACCGCCGAACCAAAGTATGACATGCTGGTAAGCAGTATGACTTGTATCGCCCACAACTCACTTGTGTTCTACTCGTGCAAATAACATCAAAGCATAAAACCTGGCTCGGATGCCACTGTTGGGGAACGTAGTAATTTCAAAAATTTCCTACGCACACGCAAGATCATGGTGATGCCAACGAGAGGGGAGAGTGTGTCCACATACCCTCGTAGACCGAAAGCGGAAGCATTAGCACAACGCGGTTGATGTAGTCGTACGTCTTCACGATCCGACCGATCAAGTACCGAACGTACGGCACCTCCGAGTTCTGCACACGTTCAACTCGACGACGTCCCTCGAACTCCGATCCAGCCGAGCTTTGAGGGAGAGTTCCGTCAGCACGACGGCGTGGTGATGGTGTTGATGATGCTACCGACACAGGGCTTCGCCTAAGCACCGCTACAATATTATTGAGGTGGAATATGGTGGAGGGGGGCACCGCACACGGCTAAGAGATCCAAGGGATCAATTGTTGTGTCTCCAAGGGATGCCTCCCTCCCCGTATATAAAGGAGTGGAGGAGGGGGAGGGGGCCGGCCACCCTAGGCGCGCCCCATGAGGAGTCCTACTCCCACCGGGAGTAGGACTCCCCCTTCCAAGTGGGAGTAGGAGAGGAGAGGGAAGGAGAGAGAGGGGGAAAGGAAAGGGGGGCGCCGCCCCCCCTCCTTGTCCAATTCGGACTAGGGGGAAGGGGGTGCGCGGCTACCCTTGGCCGCCCCTCCTCTTCTCCACTAGGGCCCAATAGGCCCATTAGTCTCCCCGGGGGGTTCCGGTAACCCCCCGGTACTCCGGTATATGCCCGAAACTCCCCGAAACCATTCTGGTGTCCGAACATAGTCGTCCGATATATCGATCTTTACGTCTCGACCATTTCGAGACTCCTCGTCATGTCCGTGATCACATCCGGGACTCCGAATGTAACATCCCTAGCTTTTGGCAATGCACTAGGCTAGCCTCATGAGTGTCATCATGTTTAAGTTTCAAATGAACTTGAAATGGGGATTGTTTAAACCCTAGCATCTAAAGGAATTCACTAGGTTCAACTAAAATATTCTCAGTGAATCCAAATGGCTTTCAAAAATGTTCATCATTACTGGAAAATGCTAGAAGCAATAACCAGAGGTGTTGCACTTTTTTCCATGACATATTTGGGCTCTAAATTAAATCATATAGTATTTGCATTTGGGCATATAAATGCTATTAAATATTTTAAATGCTCAAATAATCATAAACTAAAATGTTTGCTGTTGGTTATATTCCAAACAGTGGCATTGAGCAGTTTCATGATTTTTTTATCTGCTTAATTATTTTTAATAAAGCCCTAAAGACTACAGAATAATAGAAACAGAAACTAAAATAGGAAAACCAGAGAGAGAGAGAGAGAGCCTACCTGGGCCACTTACCTGGCGCCCCACCACGGCCCAGCAGAGGCCCAGCCCACTGGCCTCTGCGAGTCATCACCAACCTCCCGCCATGAGGACAGCGCGCGCGTGGCCGCCGCGCGCGAGCACACGCTCCGCCACCTCCTGCTTGCCGCCGAGCTTCTGGACGCCCTGGACGCCGACACGCACCCCCCTGGAACCCTCTCACTCTCTCCCGACCTCTTCCCCCCCCCTCTGCTCTCTCTCCCTCTCGCGCTTGAGCGCAACCGTAACACCGCAGCCACCGTGCCCCCTCGTCTCCCCGTGCCGTCCACGGGCTCCGCCTCCATCTCCCGCGACTCTCCGTCAACTCACACGACGCCGGACGCCCTGCATCACCCTCTGCACTGCCATCCTCGCCGCCTCTGCCCCGAGATCGCCGGCGACCTCCCGTCGTCATCAGCCCCTCCCCGAGCACGCCGAGGCCACCCCTGCACTCCCCGTGAGCTCCTCTTCCTTCTCCCCCTAGCCATGTCACTCGATCTGCCCCCTAACCCCGTTGGCCATCATGGCCGGGAGCTCGGCTCCGCCGGCCATGTTGCCACCGCAGCCACACCTACGGGAACCCGCAACCGAGCATGCTATCGTGGTTAGTGCGTCCTCAGGGGACGAACGCGACCAACCCCGGCCCCTGCCGTGCACCGCGGCCCCTTCTTCCCTCCCCGCCGAACTCCGGCCGCCGCTGTCGAGCTCGCCGGCGTCGCTGCCGGAGTACCCGTGTCCAACCACCTGCACCACTGGATGCGGCAGCTGCCCAGCTACGCGTAGCACGTCTCCGCCGTCAATTTGGTCACCGGAGGACCAAATCCGAGGCCCTCCGCCGCGTCTGGCCTCGCCGGCATCGAGTCGCCGGCGGGTTCGACCCCGCTCACCAGGGGGTTGACCTCCCCTGGGTCCGGACAAGTGGGCCCACAGCCCTGCTAATTTTAGTTTAGTGCTAATTAACTTTTAGCTAACCAGATAAGTCACTGGCATGTGGGCCCACGCCCTAACTAACTTAGGTTAGTATTTAACTTAGCACTAATTAACTCTGTTAATTAGCTGTGACACTGACACGCGGGCCCCACTGGTCAGGTTTGACCTGGACCGTCCCCGTTGATCGCTGACATCACAGTGACGCAGTGCTGACGCAGTTAATTATTTTCTGGATTTATTCTTATTCAGGAAATTCCAAAAAATAGAGCTAACTTCTAAAAATCATAGAAATTAATCTGTAACTCCAAATGCAAAGTGTTATATATATGAAACATGATCAGAAAAATCCAATCTATCCATCTGTACTGGTTTCATGCATGTTTAAACAAGTTAACTTGTTGCTTAGTGCAAAACATGATAATGCACTATTTAAGATCACAAATGAGTTTGAACTTTGAATCTTTGGTTCAAAATAGCTCAAACCCATCTGGTTGTACTTGCATTAGCCCAATACACTCATTTTACCATGTCATGATCATGCATCATATTGTGCATTGCATTGATTGTGTTTCTTTCTCTGTTGCCGGTATTTGTCCCCTCTCGATAAACGTGGTTTCGACGATGAGATCGATGACACCGATGAAGAACTATACTATCTTCAGAAGTGCCAGGCAAGCAAAACCCCCCTTGTTCATTCCGATACAATCCCACTCTCCCGCTTATGCTCTCTTTTACTGCATTAGGATAACAACGATTCAAGTGTTATATGATGCGGTAGTTGAACCCCTTTCCTCTGCATGACCTGTCATTGCCACAGTAAATAGATGAAACCCACTAGCATGAGTAGGAGTTGTTTGAGCCCTGATGTGCCTACTCATTCATGCTTGTTTGTCATGCCTGCTACTGCTTAGAGTTGAGTCAGGTCTGATTCATCGGGGATGAATTGGAGGTGTGTGAACATGTCTTACTGTTGAGAGCTAAGTGTGTGAACACGATTTGGTAAAGGTAGCGGTGAGAGCCATGTAGGAGTACATGGTGGGTTGTCTCATTGAAACCGTCCTCAGGAACTGAGTTCTGTGTTTGTGATCCATGAACAGCTACTACCACACATTGGGATCCTTAATTGACTCTCTCGGCTTCTTAACCACCCTTGTCCTTTGTCCAGGAGTTGCAAGTAGTTTCTGGTGTTTGTAGTATGCTGGAGGCCGTGTGCAGCGCTGACCCGCGGGGTGGGCTGTGATGCGGTAGGCACGTGGCACGGTGTACCAGGCGCCCATTTGGTGTCTCGGCAACCCTGCTCACATCGTTCGGGGCCATATGTGGAAACTTCGGCCGGACTCCCTGCGGATGGAACCTGAATAGGCGATAAACCTGGACTAGAGACTTGAGTGTTTAGGTAGGCCGTGGCCGACACCCTCGCTAGGCTTCCGCTTGAAGGTTGCCGAGATACATGACGTGTACATGGCGGTAAGTGGCGAGAGCGTGTGTGAAGAGGTACACCCCTGCAGGGTTAACATCATCTATTCGAATAGCCGTGTCCGCGGTAAAGGACTTCTGGGTTGCCTATAACAGTTCATAGACAAGTGAAAGTGGATACTCTAAAATGCGCAAGATAAGCGTGAGTGCTATGGATGGCCTTCTCGTAGGGAAACGGGAGCGGATCCATAGTGGTGTATTGATATGGTGAATGTGTGAACTCGTGTGCGCCACCTCAAAGAGTTGCTTGCAGTCGTAGTTCAGGTTAGCCACTGAGTCAAAGCTGGCTTGCTGCAGTCAAACTCCACCACCCCCTTTGTTGATACTGATGCATATGTAGCTAGTTCTGATGTAAGTCTTGCTGGGTACATTTGTACTCACGTTTTCCTATTTTATGTTTTGCAGAGAGACGTCAGTCTCGCTAGTAGTTCCGTGTGGACTTCGATGTTTAGCTTGATACCTCAGCTACGATCTTGTGCCCTCGGCAGGATCTGGTAGATAGTTAGGCTTCTCAGCCTTTTTCATTTGTAGATGTCTGTACTCAGACATGTTAAGCTTCCGCATGTGCTTTGACTTGTATGCTCTGAATGTTGGGTCATGAGACCCATGTTTGTAATATCTCGCTCCTCGGAGCCTATTGAATAAATACTTTGAGTCGTAGAGTTTTGTTGTGATGCCATGTTGTATTTACACATATCGAGCATATTGTGTGTATGATTGAAATGCTTGGTATGTGTGGGATCCGACAACCTAGTTGTTTATCCTTGGTAGCCTATCTTATGGGGAAATGTAGTCTTGTGCTTCCAAGAGCCATAGTAGTCCGCTACAGCCCGGTTCACCGGAGTCCTGCTAGCCCAGCACTACTGCTCCGGAACACTTGACTGGCCGGCATGTGATTCACTTCGTTCCTGTGTCTGTCCCTTCGGGGAAATGTCACGCGGTGACATCCGGAGTCCTGCCTAGCCTGCTACAGCCCGGTTCACTGGAGTCCTGTTACACCAGTGCTACAGCCCGGATTCGCACACTGCTGACCGACATGCTCGATGTTGATTCATGTATGCCTGTCCCCGTAAGTTAGTGCCACTTTGGGTTCACGACTAGTCATGTCGGCCCGGGTTCTCTGTCATATGGATGCTAGCGACACTGTCATATACGTGAGCCAAAAGGCGCAAACGGTCCCGGGCCATGGTAAGGCGACACCCATGGGAATACCGTCCGTGAGGCCGCAAAGTGACATGAGGTGTTACCGGCTAGATCGATGTGACTTGGAATCGGAGTCCTGACAGCTTTGGTATCAGAGCCTGACTGCCTGTAGGATTACCAAGCCAAACTGGTCGAAGTTGAGTCTAGAAATTCTTTAGTTATGTAAGGGGATTGATTGGGGAAGGGAACGTAAGGCTCTTTTTACTCCTTATACCTTATGCCCTTCTGATCTGAGTCAGCCTCTTCTCTTCTACGAGGATTAAGAACTAGGCTTCTCATCTTTCTATCAGGATCATGTGTTACTAATCTGTAGAGTTATAGGATTGTTGGTTTCAAGCCCCAGATCTGAATCTCAGGCAGATACGATGGTTGGAACGTTTCCCAAGAACTATAATATTGGTCACTCTGTAACCCGGTAAAGTGGATGTCGTGGCCAACACACCCAGCCGGAAGACCTATTATTGTAGTATCTTGATTGAGTAAGTTGGCCACCTCCCCATAAGGATTTCATAGGATTTACTCCAGTAGTTATTCCTTATGGATTCATGTGCTCCCGAAGTCCGACCTTTTACTTGATGTCCTAGATACCAAACCATATCAATAAATGGGTTATGCTAGCACGTCAAGGAGAACATTAGAAGCGGAGTGCTAAATGTCTCTCGGTCGATCATCCAGATTTTGTCCCCTTGGCCTCGCTAAGGTGAAATCTGAGAAAGTGTTATCTTCCTTTGCATCTGCATTCTCCACCAATATCCATCATGGTGGTATGTTGTGTTGCCAGGATCCTTGACACGGATATTGGTAAAACTTTGATGAATATGGAAATGCTCAAGTTCTTGAGAGCACGGGCAAGCACCAGGTGTTATCTTCGGCACTAACTCGGATTGCTCCCAGTTTCCTCGGTTATGCTATAACCTTTCAAACAGTGGATTCACTCTCTACTGTTGAGCTTCTCCCGAGTTACTAAAATCATTCCAGCATTTGCATTTTGTTCCCAGCTTGCACCGTCATTGTGCCGTCCTACTATGGACTACCCTTCTCAGTAATTACTGATCAAGATCATCTTCAAGTGGTCCTACCACGGGTTCCATCCATTCCCGGTGATAAGAAAAAATCATTCCTTGTGTTTTCTTCAAAGGTAGTCCACATCATCCGTCCTAGTCCCGAGTATGCCGTTCCCTCGAACTCCGTCAAACGATCAAATGTGAATTGCCTCAGGCTGGCATAAAAAGTCTCAACAATCTATGTATCAAAAGTAATTCTTTTTGCCACTTAAGTGATGATTCTACGAGTCACCCTCCCTGAGGTGCCCCGTTATGGAGTCATGTTAATTTCTCCTCGCTACTTTGAAACCCTCGTCAAATTGTTTCTTCCATCCGTTCCAAGGTGCGTTTTGCCTCTCAGCTCAAGAGATGTTTCTACGTCTCATTCTATGAGTTGATCCTGTGATCATTAAGATGATCCATCATTGTAGAGTTGTCTCTGTCGTCGTGTTGGATGAAGATCTCGAAAGCAAAGATGTCAAGATCAAGATGATGATCGAATCAACGTTCTTGAGAGGGGCAAATGGATCATGAAGATTGTGATAGTTTTGTGACCCCCTTTCCTCTTACCTCACGTTTTGAATCTCGGGACGAGATTCTTGTTTAGTGGGGGTGAGTTGTAACATCCCTAGCTTTTGGCAATGCACTAGGCTAGCCTCATGAGTGTCATCATGTTTAAGTTTCAAATGAACTTGAAATGGGGATTGTTTAAACCCTAGCATCTAAAGGAATTCACTACGTTCAACTAAAATATTCTCAGTGAATCCAATTCAAAAATGTTCATCATTACTGGAAAATGCTAGATGCAATAACCAGAGGTGTTGCACATTTTTCCATGACATATTTGGGCTCTAAATTAAATCATATAGTATTTGCATTTGGGCATATAAATGCTATTAAATATTTTAAATGCTCAAATAATCATAAACTAAAATGTTTGCTGTTGGTTATATTCCAAATAGTGGCATTGAGCAGTTTCATGATTTTTTTGATCTGTTTAAGTATTTTTAATAAAGCCCTAAAGACTACAGAATAATAGAAACAGAAACTAAAATAGGAAAACCAGAGAGAGAGAGAGCCTACCTGGGCCACATACCTGGCGCCCCACCACGGCCCAGCAGAGGCCCAGCCCACTGGCCTCTGCCAGTCATCACCAACCTCCCGCCAGGAGGACACGCGCGCATGGCCGCCGCGCGCGAGCACACGCTCCGCCACCTCCTGCTTGCCGCCGAGCTTCTGGACGCCCTGGACGCCGACACGCACCCCCTGGAACCCTCTCACCCTCTCCCGACCTCTTCCCCCTCCTTTGCTCTCTCTCCCTCTCGCGCCCGAGCGCAGCCGCAGCCGCGCCGCCGTAACACCGCAGCCACCGTGCCCCCCTCGTCTCCCCGTGCCGTCCACGGGCTCCGCCTCCATCTCCCGCGACTCTCCGTCAACTCGCACGACGCCGGACGCCCTGCATCACCCTCTACACCGCCATCCTCGCCGCCTCTTCCCCGAGATCGGCGGCGACCTCCCGTCGTCATCAGCCCCTCCCCGAGCACGCCGATGCCACCCCTGCACTCCCCGTGAGCTCCTCTTCCTTCTCCCCCTAGCCATGTCACTCGATCTGCCCCTAATCCCGTTGGCCATCATGGCCGGGAGCTCGGCTCCGCCGGCCATGTCGCCACCGCAGCCACACCTACAGGAACCCGCAATCGAGCACGCTACCGTGGTCAGTGCGTCCTCAGGGGACGAACGCGACCAACCCCGGCCCCTGCCGTGCACCATAGCCCCTTCTTCCCTCCCCGCCAAACTCCGGCCGCCGCTGTCGAGCTCGCCGGCGTCGCTGCCGGCGTCCCCGTGTCCAACCACCTGCACTACTGGATGCGGCAGCTCCCCAGCTACGCGTACCACGTCTCCTCCGTCAATTTGGTCACCGGAGGACCAAATCCGAGGCCCTCCGCCGCGTCTGGCCTCGCCGGCGTCGAGTCGCCGGCAGGTTCGACCCCGCTGACCAGGGGGTTGACCTCCCCTGGGTCCGGACAAGTGGGCCCAGAGCCCTGCTAATTTTAGTTTAGTGCTAATTAACTTTTAGCTAACCAGATAAGTCACTGGCATGTGGGCCCACGCCCTAACTAACTTAGGTTAGTATTTAACTTAGCACTAATTAACTCAGTTAATTAGCTGTGACACTGACACGCGGGCCCCACTGGTCAGGTTTGACCTGGACTGTCCCCGTTGACCGCTGACGTCACAGTGACGCAGTGCTGACGCAGTTAATTACTTCTGGATTTATTCTTATTCAGGAAATTCCAGAAAATAGAGCTAACTTCTAAAAATCATAGAAATTAATCTGTAACTCCAAATGCAAAGTGTTATATATATGAAAGATGATCAGAAAAATCCAATCTATCCATCTGTACTGGTTTCATGCATGTTTAAACAAGTTAACTTGCTGCTTAGTGCAAAACATGATAATGCACTATTTAAGATCACAAATGAGTTTGAACTTTGAATATTTGGTTCAAAATAGCTCAAACCCATCTGGTTGTAGTTGCATTAGCCCAACACACTCATTTTACCATGTCATGATCATGCATCATATTGTGCATTGCATTGATTGTGTTTCTTTCTCTGTTGCCGGTATTTGTCCCCTCTCGATAAACATGGTTTCGACGATGAGATCGATGACACCGATGAAGAACTATACTATCTTCAGAAGTGTCAGGCAAGCAAAACCCCCCTTGTTCATTCCGATACAATCCCACTCTCCCGCTTATGCTCTCTTTTACTGCATTAGGACAACAACGATTCAAGTGTTATATGATGCGGTAGTTGAACCTCTTTCCTCTGCATGACCTGTCATTGCCACAGTAAATAGATGAAACCCACTAGCATGAGTAGGAGTTGTTTGAGCCCTGATGTGCCTACTCATTCATGCTTGTTTTTCATGCCTGCTACTGCTTAGAGTTGAGTCAGGTCTGATTCATCGGGGATGAATTGGAGGTGTGTGAACATGTCTTACTGTTGAGAGCTAAGTGTGTGAACACGATTTGGTAAAGGTAGCGGTGAGAGGCCATGTAGGAGTACATGGTGGGTTGTCTCTGTTGGGGAACGTAGCAGAAATTCAAAATTTTCTACGCATCACCAAGATCAATCTATGGAGTAATCTAGCAACGAGGGGAAGGGGAGTGCATCTACATACCCTTGTAGATCGCGAGCGGAAGCGTTCAAGAGAACGGGGTTGATGGAGTCGTACTCGTCGTGATCCAAATCACCGATGATCCTAGCGCCGAACGGACGGCACCTCCGCGTTCAACACACGTACGGAGCAGCGACGTCTCCTCCTTCTTGATCCAGCAAGGGGGGAGGAGAGGTTGATGGAGATCCAGCAGCACGATGGCGTGGTGGTGGAAGTAGCGGGATTCCAACAGGGCTTCGCCAAGCGCTGCGGGAGGAGGGAGGTGTGTCACGGGAGGGAGAGGGAGGCGCCAGGGCTTAGGTATTGCTGCCCTCCCTTCCCCCCACTATATATAGGGCCAAGGGAGAGGGGGGGCGCAGCCTTGGCCCTTCCTCCAAGGAAGGGTGCGGCCAGGGAGGAGTCCTTCCCCCCCAAGGCACCTCGGAGGTGCCTTCCCCCTTTAGGACTCTCCCTTTTCCTTATCTCTTGGCGCATGGGCCTCTTGGGGCTGGTGCCCTTGGCCCATATAGGCCAAGGCGCACCCCCTACAGCACATGTGGCCCCCCGGGGCTGGTGGACCCCCTTGGTGGACCCCCGGACCCCTTTCGGCACTCCCGGTACAATACCGATAAAGTGTGAAACTTTTCCGGCGACCAAAATAAGACTTCCCATATATAAATCTTTACCTCCGGACCATTCCGGAACTCCTCGTGACGTCCGGGATCTCATCCGGGACTCCGAACAACTTTCGGGTTACCGCATACTAATATCTCTATAACCCGAGCGTCACCGAACCTTAAGTGTGTAGACCCTACAGGTTCGGGAGACAGGCAGACATGACCGAGACGACTCTCCGGTCAATAACCAACAGCGGGATCTGGATACCCATGTTGGCTCCCACATGCTCCTCGATGATCTCATCGGATGAACCACGATGTTGAGGATTCAATCAATCCCGTATCCAATTCCCTTTGTCAATCGGTATGGTACTTGCCCGAGATTCGATCGTCGGTATCCCGATACCTTGTTCAATCTCGTTACCGGCAAGTCTCTTTACTCGTTCCGTAACTCACATCATCCCGTGATCAACTCCTTGGTCACATTGTGCACATTATGATGATGTCCTACCGAGTGGGCCCAGAGATACCTCTCCGTTTACACGGAGTGACAAATCCCAGTCTCGATTCGTGCCAACCCAACAGACACTTTCGGAGATACCTGTAGTGCACCTTTATAGCCACCCAGTTACGTTGTGACGTTTGGTACACCCAAAGCATTCCTACGGTATCCGGGAGTTGCACAATCTCATGGTCTAAGGAACTGATACTTGACATTAGAAAAGCTCTGAGCAAACGAACTACACGATCTTGTGCTAGGCTTAGGATTGGGTCTCGTCCATCACATCATTCTCCTAATGATGTGATCCCGTTATCAACGACATCCAATGTCCATGGTCAGGAAACCGTAACCATCTATTGATCAACGAGCTAGTCAACTAGAGGCTTACTAGGGACATGGTGTTGTCTATGTATCCACACATGTATCTGAGTTTCCTATCAATACAATTCTAGCATGGAAAATAAACGATTATCATGAACAAGGAAATATAATAATAACCAATTTATTATTGCCTCTAGGGCATATTTCCAACAGTCTCATTGAAACCGTCCTCAGGAACTGAGTTCTGTGTTTGTGATCCATGAACAGCTACTACCACACATTGGGATCCTTAATTGACTCTCTCGGCTTCTTAACCACCCTTGTCCTTTGTCCAGGAGTTGCAAGTAGTTTCTGGTGTTTGTAGTATGCTGGAGGCCGTGCGCAGCGCTGACCCGCGGGGTGGGCTGTGATGCGGTAGGCACGTGGCACGGTGTACCGGGCGCCCGTTTGGTGTCTCGGGAACCCTGCTCACATCGTTCGGGGCCATATGTGGAAACTTCGGCCGGACTCCCTGCGGATGGAACCTGAATAGGCGATAAACCTGGACTAGAGACTTGAGTGTTTAGGTAGGCCGTGGCCGACACCCTCGCCAGGCTTCCGCTTGAAGGTTGCCGAGATACATGACGTGTACATGGCGGTAAGTGGCGAGAGCGTGTGTGAAGAGGTACACCCCTGCAGGGTTAACATCATCTATTCGAATAGCCGTGTCCGCGGTAAAGGACTTCTGGGTTGCCTATAACAGTTCATAGACAAGTGAAAGTGGATACTCTAAAATGCGCAAGATAAGCGTGAGTGCTATGGATGGCCTTCTCGTAGGGAGACGAGGGCGGATCCATAGTGGTGTATTGATATGGTGAATGTGTGAACTCGTGTGCGCCACCTCAAAGAGTTGCTTGCAGTCGTAGTTCAGGTTAGCCACTGAGTCAAAGCTGGCTTGCTGCAGTCAAACTCCACCACCCCCTTTGTTGATACTGATGCATATGTAGCTAGTTCTGATGTAAGTCTTGCTGGGTACATTTGTACTCACGTTTTCCTATTTTATGTTTTGCAGAAAGACGTCAGTCTCGCTAGTAGTTCCGTGTGGACTTCGATGTTTAGCTTGATACCTCAGCTACGATCTTGTGCCCTCGGCAGGATCTGGTAGATAGTTAGGCTTCTCAGCCTTTTTCATTTGTAGATGTCTGTACTCAGACATGTTAAGCTTCCGCATGTGCTTTGACTTGTATGCTCTGAATGTTGGGTCATGAGACCCATGTTTGTAATATCTCGCTCCTCGGAGCCTATTGAATAAATACTTTGAGTCGTAGAGTTTTGTTGTGATGCCATGTTGTATTTACACATATCGAGCATATTGTGTGTATGATTGAAATGCTTGGTATGTGTGGGATCCGACAACCTAGTTGTTTATCCTTGGTAGCCTCTCTTATGGGGAAATGTAGTCTTGTGCTTCCAAGAGCCATAGTAGTCCGCTACAGCCCGGTTCACCGGAGTCCTGCTAGCCCAGCACTACTGCACCGGAACACTTGACTGGCCGGCATGTGATTCACTTTGTTCCTGTGTCTGTCCCTTCGGGGAAATATCACGCGGTGACATCCGGAGTCCTGCCTAGCCTGCTACAGCTCGGTTCACCGGAGTCCTGTTAGCCCAGTGCTACAGCCCGGATTCGCACGCTGCTGACTGACATGCTCGATGTTGATTCATGTATGCCTGTCCCCGTAAGTTAGTGCCACTTTGGGTTCACGACTAGTCATGTCGGCCCGGGTTCTCTGTCATATGGATGCTAGCGACACTGTCATATACGTGAGCCAAAAGGCACAAACGGTCCCGGGCGATGGTAAGGCGACACCCGTGGGAATACCGTGCGTGAGGCCGCAAAGTGATATGAGGTGTTACCGGCTAGATCGATGTGACTTGGAATCGGGGTCCTGACACCGAACTACCTTCGGTACATCAAAACACGTAAAATCATAATATAACCGTCATCGAACTTTAAGCGTGTGGAGCCTACGGGTTCGAGAACTATGTAGACATGACCGAGACACGTCTCCGGTCAATAACCAATAGCGGAACCTGGATGCTCATATTGGCTCCCACATATTCTACGAAGATCTTTATTGGTCAAACCGCATAACAACATACATTGTTCCCTTTGTCATCGGTATGTTACTTGCCCGAGATTTGATCGTCGGTATCTCAATACCTAGTTCAATCTCGTTACCGGCAAGTATCTTTACTCGTTCCGTAATACATCATCCCGCAACTAACTCATTAGTTGCAATGCTTGCAAGGCTTATAGTGATGTGCATTACCGAGTGGGCCCAGAGATACCTCTCCGACAATCGGAGTGACAAATCCTAATCTCGAAATACGCCAACCCAACAAGTACCTTCGGAGACACCTGTAGAGCATCTTTATAATCACCCAGTTACGTTGTGACGTTTGGTAGCACACAAAGTGTTCCTCCGGTAAACGGGAGTTGCATAATATCATAGTCATAGGAACTTGTATAAGCATGAAGAAAGCAATAGCAGAATACTAAACGATCAAGTGCTAAGCTAACGGAATGGGTCAAGTCAATCACATCATTCTCCTAATGATGTGATCCCGTTAATCAAATGACAACTCATGTCTATGGCTAGGAAACATAACCATCTTTGATCAACGAGCTAGTCAAATAGAGGCATACTAGTGACACTCTGTTTGTCTATGTATTCACACAAGTATTATGTTTCCGGTTAATACAATTCTAGCATGAATATAAACATTTATCATGATATAAGGAAATAAATAATAACTTTATTATTGCCTCTAGGGCATATTTCCTTCACCGGCAACGTAATTTGTTTCAACGGCGAGAGACTGCTAGACGCCGATTGTTGGAACCGTCAGCAAAAAAATGTTGTGACCATGCTGCGAGGAAGCTGCAACTGGCAAAAACAATGGCGACGACGATGCTTCAACCTAGAATGCAGAAAAAATTGCTACAGAGAGATGCCATGGCCATCGTCGAGGAAGAAAAGCCGGTTCCAGCAATTTCATGTAAACGGGTTGAAGCTTTTTAAATGTAGGGTTGAAGCTTTCATGTAAACGGTTGCAGCTTTTTTCATTTGGGCAAAAAATCGCTGGTTGTAGCAAAAACGGTGGTTGTAGCAAAATGGACCGCCGGTGGTAGCTTTTTCCTCTGCCGGTTGCAGCAAACATCACAGCCCGCTGTCGCCCCCCCTACAAACTTCATCGTCGTCATTGCAGCAAATCTCGTCGCCGATGGTAGCTTTTCCGTTGCTTGTTGTAGCAAAAATCACGCACTGTCATCGTCGCCACAAACCTCACCATCGCCGGATTGTAGCATGGCCATGGGGTGCGCCATGGGGACGAGGGGGATAGGTGGCGCACGGCCATGGAGCATCTTCTCTAGCACCGATGGGGCCGCCGCCCGCCATGTTGCCAGTCGAGGTTGGTGCAGGTCCGGCGACCCCCCGCGGTTGTAGCATCCACCGCCACCGTTGAAAGCATCCCGCCTCTGTCAGTCCCCGGCGCCCCGTCGCAGAACCGTGGCCGTCGGGTGGTGGTGTCGTTGCCCCGGCTTGGATTGGAGTGGGAAAGAGAAGCGGGGCGTGGGGAACGAATGGGTGGGACCGAGTGGTGGGTGAGCTGTTGCACGGGGCCCATGCACCAGCGCGTTGCGTGATGAAGCGGTCGGCCGAATCGTTCGGCCGGCGCACCGCGCCCAAACGTTTCCCTATAGTTAAACTTAAAAAACAGATGATATTCTTCACAACTGACGTGATCCTTCTATCCAACGCTAGACGGCATTTCTCAGAAAGAAAAGCTGGATGTTTTCAGAAATTGGGTGTTGGTTTTTGTTCTAAGGAACGGGTAGGAGAAGGAAAGGAGAGTATCGGTTTGGTTTAGATTATTTCAAATTACTTTATATACATTGATTTTTGTTTTGTGCATCACCAATTGATATTCTAAAAAAAACTACTGTAACAAACAAGGATGAGGATGCTGGCAGGAAAAAAATCAAGGAGGAGATGAGATGAACCTACAACTCTTCTTTAATATTAAAGATTAGATGGACGAAAATTCTATATGCTAGTAGAAATAGGAAATTTAGGTACTATTCATGCATTTACGAGACTTTGCGGGATAATAACATTCTAGTTCTACGTTTCTATGTCATCGACTTGATTTTTTAGAAAATAATAATAGGATGGCCAGAATATTTCTGTTCTGTTGTATTGTATTGTATTGATTCCACAATTATATGATAGAGGTTTGGAGTACAATACACGTAATACATGGGTTAAACTATTCGATCCAAGGTTTTCACTTTCTTGAGTAGGTTTTCTTTCTATAGGTGCGGGAGAGTGGTTGTCGAAAAAAATCTCAACGTTTTATCGTCCTAAATATTCAAAATAATTTGAATTCAATTTTTTTCAAGCTCACAATATAACTCTATAACGGCCCATAGCCTCGTCTGTTCCACGCTAATAATAAGTTGATAGTAGTAGCGAGGACTATAAACCCCACGCTGCTACTAACTACATTGTTTTTGAAGAGTCCTGAAATCCCCATCTCCTCCCCCAAATCCTTTCTCTCGCGCGGTCACTCTCCCCCATCTCTCTCTCTCTCTCTCTCTCTCTCTCTCTCTCTCTCTCAATAGGCTCTCACATGGACCTCCTACCCACGCGCGCCTCCTCCTCCATGGCGCCAAAAGAGGCCGTCGGCGTCCCGGAGCTCGCCGGCCTTCCCCGCATCTCCATGCCACCATGCCGGAGCACCTCACCACCGGCGACCAACCCCGCTGCTACCTCCATCTCCTTCCTCTCTCCCTCGTTTTTTTCTTTTTCTCTCGCAGCCTCTGGTTTGACTCACCCTCCCATGTCCTTGGCCGTGCAGGTCGTCGCCATGGACGACTAGGAGCTCGCTGCCTTGGCTGCAAAGTGGAGCCCCACGCCGCCGCCTTGCTTGGCCATGGATCCGGGCCCTCTGTAGCAGCCGTTGCTGGATTTGGTTTGCCGCGGCCCTTCCGCACCTCTGGCGACCCCTGCCGTCGCTCGATCGAACAATTGCTGCCATTGACAGCACGTACGGGACCGAGATTTTTTGTTTTGTTTTTTAATTTAATAGTAGTAGCGCGGGTGGCACCCACGCTACTACTAACAGACGTAGCGCCGTAGTAGTAGCGCGGGCACCCACGCTACTACTAGGCTTTTCCCTAGTAGTGAGAGGCTCCACCCGCTGTCGATATTTGTTTGTAAGGTACCAGTTCACACTTATTTTACGCAATGAAAAGTTGAGACACCAACAACATGGGCATCTATCATACATAAAAAAGATGCAAATCCATTTACACATTGAGAAACAAAGCCAGATAAAATTACTGTGACAACAACTAATTCAAAAATTTGTTGTGAGTAGTAGTTGTGCCATCTATTAATTGCACAAAAAGCTTGCACTTGCGGGATATATAGACATTATTTTGAGTTTTGCTTCGGTACACCTTTAGGAAAAGTTTACAAATTTTGATGCCGATTAAATTTTGTCTGTCAGTGTAGCTCATGTTGCCTATACTCTGAAACATAATGTTATAAAACTCAATAGTGCGGTAGACAACTTATATGTGAATTTAGAGAACACCCAAAGTTGCTAGAAAAGAAGCTTGTTCAAACATAGCCATATGAGATCTAGTTTTGAAGAACTCGTCGCAAGAAATCCGGCGGTGAAAACGGATCTAAATTCCAATACTCGAATCAAATGTTATGGCTTTTTAAATTTTATAAGACCGAAATAAATGCACCTACTTTTCCTTTCCTGACTTGTGCAAAAAAAGTAGTGAGAGTTCGAAGGGACCAGGACCAGATACTTTCTTTTTTTAGTGTAATAATGACATGGGATGCTAATTACATGCATCCCGTGCCATTTGAGTTTTTTGTTGTGTAACACATGCGCTTGGACAGCCCAATTAGTGCAGCCGCACTAATAAACATATGGAGTATTTTTGTTGTTGAGCCAGATTTTTTTGTGTGTGTGCGTGTGCAGCTTGCAGATCATAATATGTTTGAATGAAATTTTACAGATCCACCACGAATTTGTATAAGTTTTCACAGTTTTTTTTTCAAGTCCTTCGATGCCCCCGTCCACAGGAACTTCACACTCCTACTAAGTACTCCCTCCGTCCGGAATTACTTGTCATCGAAAGGGATGAAAATGAATATATCTAGAACTAAAAAACATCTAGATATATCCATTTCAATGACAAATATTTCTGGACGGAGGGAGTAGTAGTACTACTGTGTGTAAGAGTAAGACATAGAATTTGTACGTAGGCAATGTCTCTTGCGAAACAGACACCGTCAAGCTCAGTCGGAAGACTACCGTCATGCAATCTTGTATGCTCCAGCCTATAAGTAATCAAGGCATCTCGAATTTAACAAGAAGATCAGAGTGGCGCAGCGGAAGCGTGGTGGGCCCATAACCCACAGGTCCCAGGATCGAAACCTGGCTCTGATAATATTTTCGGTGAGTTTTACTTTCCTAATTTTTTGTTGGGCTATGTCTCTTTTCAACCGGGCTTCAATCTTTCGTTGGGCACTCTTTTCAACTCGGCCTCAATTTCACGCGTGCCCCATTTCGCTTTGTACGATTGTTCGGCCCATTACTTACTGCTATCCGATTAATAACCTGGAAATAAAAAGATGAAAACCCTGTTTGACGTTCTCTGCGTCAAAGTGTCGGCCAACTTCACCACAGCGAGCCTATTGGTTTGAGAACCTTCTAGAAGGTTCCCTGAACATTTTTTTCTTCTGATTTTTTCCTTTTCTTTTCTCTTTTTCAATTGCTTCCGTTTCGATGTTTATATTTATTTATTTATTTTCATTAATTCACAATTAGCAAAAATACAAATATTCAAAATAATTTTAGAATTTAAAATTTCTGCTTTTTTAGAAAGTATTCGGAATTACAAATATTTTCGCGTTTTGTAAAATGTTTGGACTTTTAAAAAATGCTCAGTTTTTATTAAAAAAAAGTTCAACTCTTTAACATTTGTTCGAAAATTTCGAAAAATGTTTCAAATTCTCAAATTGTCTGTTGTTTCGAAAAATGTTCACACATTTTCAAAATTTGCTCGCATTAAAGAAAAATTGTTCGGAATTTCAGAAATTTGTACATTTATTATATTTTTAGTTTTTAAAAGTTGTTCATTATTTCATATATTTAGAAAACAAACAATTTTGTTTTTTTTCAAGAAATGTTCCTTGTTTCAAATTTGTTCTAATTTTTCTAGAAATCTTCATGTTTTTATTTCAAAAAATGTTCACGTTTGTTAAAAAGATTCAGAATTGTTAATAGTCTTTTTTGCTAGAAAGAATTGTTAATAGTTACAGTAACCTGGTTCTGAAGTTTGTTCGCGTTGTTCAGAAAATTTTGAATTTTTCTGTCATTATTTGCCTTTTACAAAATCATTCACAATTTCTAATAAATATTCAAAATTGTTCAGAAAGTATTTGGATATGACGCTGCAGTTTTTTTTAGACAACCTCGCGAAGCTTTTATTAGTTCGTCACAATGTTTACAGGGACGGATGGTAGATTCCCGGGATGCCCTAACAAAACATGGCGTCCACCACCAAGAGATAAAAGCATGCTTCGCTAAGTTGTGAGCTTTATAATTTGAGCTCCTAAGTTCATGACGCTGCGGTTAATTCTTAAATATTCGCGCTTCTCGTTTGTCGCTTACACTCGTCAGCTCAACTGGTTAGTAACACCAGTTCACTAGCTAGTTGTCAATTGTTCGATCCCTTTCGGGTCATCCTTTTTCGATGATTTTTTTCATCGCAATTCGCACCATATCAACGCACTGCGAACTGGCGTGCTCGCTACAGGCTCGCCATTGCGCCAACCCAATCAAAGCTGCGCGTGTGCATGACGAGCCTATTTGACGCAAAACACGTCAAATAGGAGCTCCCCAAAAAAGACTTGGATCAATAGGGGCATTGTCGATCGCCAGGGAGAAGCAGTGTGGGGTAGATGAAAATCTAATTAAACCCTTGACCTTTTCCCCCTGCATATCTTGGTCCAAGCTTGGGGAGGGGGGGATAGCTTCATCACTGCAAGCATGTGACTCCTTTGTGCGCGTGCCATTGGTGTCGTTTCGATGGGATTCACGAGGGTTATTTAAACAAATCTCATAGAACTTACACTTGCACTTTAGCCCTTATTGAACTGAAATATTCATATTTAGGGAACCAAATCCAAAACTCCGTCACCCCCCTCTCCATATTTGGTGTCATCCTCTCAAAATTTGACATCGTAATCTTAGAGCTTGTCGTCCATGACTATGACAATAATTTACTCTTGTAAATCTTTTTTTAGACAATCTCGTGAAGCTTTAATACGTCATCACAGTGTTTATGGGGAGGAACAGAAGATCATCAGGTTGGCCTAACTAAACATGACGGTAACCCCTTAAGTTTAAGGCATACTTCGCTATCATCATGAGGCTCCACCCGCCATCGACATTGGCGAGGTGCGAGTTCACACATATTTTACTCAAAAATCTATGAAAAATTGACGATACTAACAACATGGGCATCTATCATACATAAAAAAAATGTAAATTCATTTACACATTGAGAAACAAACAAACAACAACAACAACAACAACAACAACAAAGCCTTTAGTCCCAAACAAGTTGGGGTAGGCTAGAGGTGAAATCCATAAGATCTCGCAACCAACTCATGGCTCTGGCACATGGATAGCAAGCTTCCACGCAACCCTGTGTTGGAAATATGCCCTAGAGGCAATAATAAATTGGTTATTATTATATTTCCTTGTTCATGATAATCGTTTATTATCCATGCTAGAATTGTATTGATAGGAAACTCAGATACATGTGTGGATAGATAGACAACACCATGTCCCTAGTAAGCCTCTAGTTGACTAGCTCGTTGATCAATAGATGGTTACGGTTTCCTGACCATGGACATTGGATGTCGTTGATAACGGGATCACATCATTAGGAGAATGATGTGATGGACAAGACCCAATCCTAAGCCTAGCACAAGATCGTGTAGTTCGTTTGCTCAGAGCTTTTCTAATGTCAAGTATCATTTCCTTAGACCATGAGATTGTGCAACTCCCGGATACCGTAGGAATGCCTTGGGTGTACCAAACGTCACAACGTAACTGGGTGACTATAAAGGTGCACTACAGGTATCTCCGAAAGTGTCTGTTGGGTTGGCACGAATCGAGACTGGGATTTGTCACTCCGTGTAAACGGAGAGGTATCTCTGGGCCCACTCGGTAGGACCTCATCATGATGTGCACAATGTGACCAAGGAGTTGATCACGGGATGATGTGAGTTACGGAACGAGTAAAGAGACTTGCCGGTAACGAGATTGAACAAGGTATCGGGATACCGACGATCGAATCTCGGGCAAGTAACATACCGATAGACAAAGGGAATTGTATACGGGATTGATTGAATCCCCGACATCGTGGTTCATCCGATGAGATCATCGTGGAACATGTGGGAGCCAACATGGGTATCCAGATCCCGCTGTTGGTTATTGATCGGAGAACGTCTCGGTCATGTCTGCATGGTTCCCGAACCCGTAGGGTCTACACACTTAAGGTTCGATGACGCTAGGGTTATAGGGAAAGTATGTACGTGGTTACCGAATGTTGTTCGGAATCCCGGATGAGATCCCGGACGTCACAAGGAGTTCCGGAATGGTCCGAAGGTAAAGATTTATATATGGGAAGTCCTGTTTTGGTCACCGGAAAAGTTTCGGGTGATATCGGTAATGTACCGGGACCACCGGGAGGGTCCCGGGGGTCTACCAAGTGGGGCCACCGGCCCCAGAGGGCTGCATGGGCCAAGTGTGCGAGGGGACCAGCCCCAGGTGGGCTGGTGCGCCCCCCCCCACAAGAGGCCCAGGGCGCAGGAAAGGGGGGAAGGGGGAAACCCTAGGCTCAAATGGGCCTAAGGCCCATCTAGTGGGGCGCCCCCTCTTTCCCCCCCTTTTGGCCGCCCCCCCAAGCCCTATCTAGGGCTGGCCGCAC